>NC_060149.1:489727504-489997504 GCF_021461385.2 Schistocerca piceifrons | reverse complement strand
ATGTTACATTAAGGGATTGATTGTGTGCAGCACAGAGGCTCTGAAGGGCCGAGTGTTGGAGCAAATAACTGGAAAGCCTGTGTCATCAAATGACATGCGTGGCCTGACACAGCAAAGAGCCCCATGTAAATACTGAGCAGTGTTCCAGAAGCCAATTCCGAAAATCGTCTGTGCCAATGAAGGTATACCTGACACCAGTCTGAGCGTCCTCAGTAGTATTGGGACAACCAATGGGTGGCGCCACCCAAAACTGCAGCCGTGACGTCACCCAACCACTAGACGTTTTCTGGCCCAAAATACCGATATTCAAGATGACGGGATAGTGCCACGCCCCCAGTAAAGTTTCGACAGCTCTGCCTTAGCCAGTAAGCATGGTACCACCCCACAAGGGGTTATGGGCATTAAACTGCCTAAACCTTTCCTAATGCTGGGAGATTTTATCGATCAGTGCAGCTAATACATTCAGGAGTACTGCACCATCTGGATGAAGATATGCATTGCAGACAGTTATTTCCTGTGTCGTGCTTATTCTGACAGTCACTGCTTCAAAATGGGTATGAATGGGCACATGTTCACGACAGACCAAGTTTAGGACTAACGCAAACTCCACCTGAGACTATTACAGTCGCTACAGTTCCTGTAATATCTCATAGCTGCGGAGGGCAGGGTCCACACTGCTGGGAACCACGTTTCCTGGAGGGCAATGCATATAGCAGGTATAAAGCTTGACAGTTGCCGCAGCTCAGCCAGGCGGTGGAAAAAACCGCCCCAATTCCAGTGGAGGATCACATTGTGAGACTGCTAAGGCATGGAACATTCAATGAGGTAGCTTACGCAACAAGAGTCACCTGCTGCCACCGATTTATTGCCTGAGCAGTCTCTATCCAATATTTTTTTGTGGTTTAGGGCGCTCAACTACTAAGGTCATTGGCGCCCAGTCACAAACGTTAATGCACTAGTAGCGTAGAACAACGCAAGGGGGCAACACCAGAAAGTAATTACAAAGACACAGATAAAAGATCTTTGGGAAAAGTCCGTCAATGTACTAAAACTAAGGATCCGAGCAGCTGCTCGAGCGTCATCAGCTAAAAGTTCCTGTAAGGTAGACGGCAGAGACAGGACAACACGAGTCAATAGAATGGGGACAGGACAATAAAATATGGCGCACCGTCAATGGATGACCACAGGGGCACTGCAGGGCGTGGTCACTGGACAACAGGTAACGGTGGCTAAATCGGCTATGCCCAATCTGCAACCTGGCCAAAATGACCAGCTCTCGCCAGGAAGGGAGTGAGGAGGTCGTCCAAGCCGTAGGGATCGGTTTGATGGCCCTAAGCTTATTTTCATGGAGAGGACCAAGCCTCGTGCCACAATGATGAAACGTGCCAACGAAGAACCCCACTAACATCAGTTGATGGGACACAAAAGGAAGCTGTCCAAGGCAGGACGACATGAGCCTTGGCCGCAGCATCAACAGCTTCGTTCGTATTCACGCCCAACGTGGCTAGGAAAACACACACACACACACACACACACACACACACACACACACACACACACACACACACACACACACACACACACACACACACACACACGATGGCATAGGGAGAACGTCGATGGCGGCGGATATAGTGAACAGCCTGATAGAGAGCAGAAAGCTCAGCTGTAAAGCTTGGACACTGGTCAAGGAGCGGGTATTGAGAGTATCATCCCCAACGACAAAGGCACATCCGACGCCAGTAGCAGTCTGAGCCATATGTGTAAATAAATCAATTACCGAGCCTCGAAGGAAGTTCGACAAACCTCTAGTGGTGTAACGAATCCGTGGTCCTCTCCTTTGGGAGCGAGCTGAGTTCAAGGTGAACGCGAACCTGAACCTGGAGCCAAGGTGGCGTTGGGCTCTCACCCACTCGAAAAGTGGTAGAGAGGGTAAGATCAAGTTGCTGAAGCAGGCGACGAAAGCGAACTCCAGGAGGTAACAGGGCAGAGACATACAGCCCGTATTGGCGGTCGCGAGAGTCGGCAAAGAAGGAGAAATATGACAGATGGTCGGGCAACGACTTCAGTCGGCAGGCGTACCGACAAAGCAACATACCGCGCCGGTAGTTTAGCAGTAATTCGGCAGCTTCGGCATACATACTCAACAGGGCTGGTGTAGAATGCTCCAGTCGCCAGACATAACCCTCGCGATGGTGGATAGAGTGTTGACTGCGTAAGATGGACGGCCGAGCAGAAGACTAGGCAAAACTCCCATAATCCAGCTTTGATCAGACAATGGAACGATATAAGCGTAGCAGGACCATTCGATCTGCTCCTCATGACGTACCGCTGAGAACACTGACATTTAGGGAACAGGTACAACAAGCAGCCAAGTAAGACATGTGGAGACCAGCAAAGTCTCCTGTAAAATGTAGGACCTAAAAATTTTGTTGTTTGAGGTTTAAGGGACCAAACAGCAAGGTCATCAGTCCCTTGTTTCAAATGTGCGCCATTCCGCTAATGGGACAACTCAGCAAAGTCAGAACAAAAAAAACGGAAGAAGAGAAAAAACAGAGAAAGGAAAAGAAAAGAGGATTTCGGTCAGGGAGGTGAATCAGGAATCTCCAAACACTGCTTACAGTGGGAGACACCCAAACACTCATTGCCCTGCCCCAACACCAGAGAGATTAAAAACCTTCAAACTGAGAATAAAAACCACTTTCCCGGAGGAAACCGAGAACCAGAGAGACCATCCGGGAATCGTCAGCCAACGTCAAAGGTAAAGTGTGGGGGAGCCTGTACTTAGCACGCAGAGCCAAAAGAAGGGGGCATTCAGCCAAAATGTGGGCTACCGACTGGAAGGCTCCACAACCACATAGTGGGGATGGCTCATCACGCAAAAGAAAACCATGGGTCAACCGAGTATGGCCATTGCGGAGACGACACAGTGTGGTCGAGTCCTTTCGGAAGACGTGAAAGGAAGAACGCCACGGGCCTGGTGTCACCTTAATTGCACGAAGTTTATTAGACAGTGGAGTAGCCTCCCAAGAATTGGCCCATGGCTGTGCGAAGTGGGATTTGATGTGAAGCCGTAAATCCGCTGCAGGAGGGGCTACAGAAAACGGGGTAAGTAACTGCTCCCCCAGCCAAACTATCAGCGAGCTCATTACCCAGGATACCCACATGGCCAGGGACCCAAAGGAAGTCAATGGAACAAGCAACACGCTGAATATCAGCGAGATGGTCATGGATGGCAGAGACCAAGGGATGGCGCGAAAAACACCGGTCAATAGCAAGAAGGCCACTCATCGAGTCCGTGCATAACAAAACGCGGTTGTGTTGGGACTGTTTAATAAAGGTAAGGGCCTGGGGAATTGCCATCAATTCCGCAGTAAACACCCCACATGTAGGTGGCAGCAGATGACTTTCCATTCCAACAGAGGACGTGAAGGCATACCCAACACGATCAGCAGATTTAGAGGCAGAAAAAGGAACGGAACACCACCGGGGGGGATGGAATCTTTCGGATCGCGTCGGATATCCATCCGAATTCGAGGCCGAGGAAATAACCAAGGGGGGGTGTGTGTGTGTGGAGGGGAGGAAGCAAGGAAGGTAGGACAAAGAAGGAAGCTGGAAATCACGGCAAAGAGATGCAAGGTGGAGCCCAACCGGTAAAACCGCCCGTGGGCGGGAGTCTGGTGGGCGACGTCCATGGTCTGGGAACAGGATAGAATAGGAAGGATGAGTGGGAGAGGAACGGATAGGGAGTGCATAAGACACCAGAAGCTGGGACCGCCGAACGGAAAGGGGGGGGGATCCCAGCTTCAACCAGGAGACTATCAACAGGGCTAGTATGGAGGGCACCAGTGGCCTAACAGATACCATGATGGTGGACTGGATCCAGCACGTGCAGTGTGGAAGGAGCAGCTGAACCACAAACTTGACAACCATAGTCCAAGCGAGACAGAACTAGAGCACGATAATGACGGAAAAGGGGGGAACGGTCCACACCCCAAGAGGAGTGGGGAAGGAAGCGAAGGACATTGAGTTTACGGAAACATCCTATCTTCAGGGGTCTGATATGGTGGAGGCAAGTGAGATTGTTGTCGAAAAGAAGACCCAGGAAACGAAACTGTGGGACCCCAGGCAATTGTGCATCGAGATAGAACTCTGGATCAGGGTGGATCGTAGTACGGCGACAGAAGTGGACCACCCGCGATTTTGAAGGAGAGAATTGAAACCTGTGTGAGAAGTCCATGCAGAGGCATGCCGTATAGCTCCATGGAGCAGCCGTTCTGCAGATGCCATCGAGGAGGAACTAACCCAAATGCAGAAATCATCCACATACAGGGCAAGGGCGACCAAGGGACCGACAGAGGCCACCAGCCCATCGATAGCAATGAGGGAAAGGACACTCATGACAGAACGCTGTGGGATGCCCGTCTCCTGGGTCCGTGGAGAACTAAAAACAGTACCAACTCGAACTCTGAATGACCGATGGAACAGGAACCGGCAGATAAAAATCGGGAGTGGGCCCCGAAGACCCCACTGCTAAAGGGTAAGTAAGATGTGATGGCGCCAGGCCGTGTCATAGGCCTTGCGAAGGTCAAAAACACTGCAACCAAATGGCGGCCCTGGGAAAAAGCCTGCCAAACTGCGGATTCCAAGCGAAGTAAATGATCGATTGAAGACCGTTCCTCTCGAAAGCCACACTGGTAAGGGGACAATAGATCCCGAGATTCGAGGACCCAATTGAGCTGACGGGCTATCATCCATTCAAGTAACTTACAAACAACATTGGTCAAACTAATTGGCCGATAGCTGTCAACAGATAGGGGGTTCTTACCAGGCTTAAGGACAGGAACCACGATGCTCTCCCTGCACTGAGAAGGGAAGTCACCCTGGAGCCAGATATGGTTGAACACCCGAAGAAGATGTTGCCGTTGTGGAGTACTGAGATGTCAAAGCAGTTGGTTATGAATGGAATCTGGGCCAGGGGCTGTATCATGAGAAGATAGAGCAGAAAGAAATTCCCATTCAGTAAAAGGTTCATTGAAAGATTCTGACTCACAAGGGGCGAAACAGAAGATGGAAGCTTCAGCCCGCTGTTTCTGGTGAAGGAAAGCAACTGGATAGGAGGCTGATGCTGATGCCACTGCAAAATGGGTCGCAAGATGTTCTGCAAGAACTAATGGGTCCATACAAAGGCCATCTGGGAGGTGAAGGCCTGCGAGGGTGGACGGCCGATGGCAACCTCAGAGAGCGAAGTGTAGCCCATACCCATGACAGAGGGACAGTAGAACCAAGGGAAGAAACGAATCGTTCCCAAAAAATCCACTTGCTCTGTCTGATTAAATAACGGGCTTTAGTGCGGAGGTGTTTAAAGGTAGTAAAGCTGGCTACAGATGGGTGCCTCTTAAGGTGTTGCGAAGCTCGACGGCAATCACAGATGGCAATGGCAATGGCCATACAACATGGGACCTGCCGGCGACGAAATGGCCCAGATGAGCGCGGGACAGCAAGGCTAGCAGTGCGAACAATCGCGTCAGACACGTCACGTAGGATGTCATCAATACAACCCAACAGGGGGGGGGGGGGGGAGAAAACACGACCTGTGCAGTGTATAGAGGCCAATCGGCACGTTGGAAAGACCAACGAGGTAACCTGTCCACCAGAGAACGGGAAGGGAGCGAGATAATCAACGGGAAATGGTCCTATCACGAGGGTCGTCGTGTGGCGACAACTGTAATGAAGCGAGGAGTGAGGGAGAGGAAAGAAAGATCAGTGGCATGAAAGGTACAATGACCGGCACTGAAATGAGTAGCGGAGCAATCATTAAGAAGGTGCGAGTCATTGTCTGAAATAAACTGGTCTATGAGAAGACCTCGTCTATATGGAAATGCACTGGCCCACAAGGGATGATCAGCATTAAAATCCCCAAGGAGGAGGAAGGGGGGAGGAAGTCGCTCAAGAAGGGCAGTTCAGGCACCAGGTGTAATAGTCCTGTCAGGAGGGAGATAAAGATTGCGAACTGTGACCTCAGAGTCCAAGTGGACCCTAACAGCAACCACTTCCAATGTAGTTTGAAGAGGAATCTACGTGCTAGCAATGTCTGTATGGACCAACGTACAAACGCCACCAGAAGCCCACCGGGGTCCGGCCCCATTTCGACAGAAAACACGGAACCCACGGAGGGTCGGTGAGTGAGCATCAGTAAAATGAGATTCCTGGAGAACCACACAAGCTGCAGAGTAGGACGAAAGAAGGGATTTCAATTCCAAAAGGTGACGATAGTATCCATTACAATTCCATTGGAGAACCACAGAACGATGGTTTAAATGAGGGCTGAACACGCTAAATCCAGTCATACAGCTGGGTCCCCACCCGTCACCGACAAGGAGGGGGCGACATCCATGAACGACAGGTCAGAATCCGGTTGTGAAGTCGGGGAAGGGACCTCCAGTGAAACCAGAAGCTCTTTGTCCCGGGACTTACGTTTCTTCTTCTTTTCAGGCTGAGATTGAGGAGGGCTGTGTGGCATAATGGAGCCAGCTGCAGCAAGATCAGGAACAGAAAGAGACCGGGCGACCTGGGGGCCGATAGACCGCGGCTCTCGCGGTCGTCGCGCGGCAGCAGACCTTTGGCCTGGAAGATGCATCCCGGGAGAGGCGCCCTCGACTGGCCTTCGCCGAAGGAGTGGGACACTTCTCTGGCTGGGGAGGGGGAGCAGCGCCCAGAGGAGAAGGTGTGGGAGCCGCAGGGGAGGGGGGGGGGGAAAGAGGCGTTCGGGATGGGGGTAAGTAAAGGGGGTAAGGAAAGGGGAGGAAGAGGTGAAGATGTAACCAAGGCGTAACTAGATTTTTTTGTGGGGTTTAAAGGCGCTCAACTGCTGAGGTCATTAGCGCCCAGTCACTGTTGTTAGAGCACATAGAATCTAGAAAAACTCAAGGGGATGGGGGGGGGACACCAGAAGGACCTGACAAAGATGCAGATAAAGTAAGTAGAAAGGTTAGATGTCTTTGGACAAGCCTGTTAAAGTTATAAAACGCAGAATACGAGCAGCTGCTCGAGCGTCATCAGCTAAAACATCCGGTAAAGTAGATGGCAGGGACAGGACAACACGAAATTGACTAAAACGGGGACACGACAATAAAACATGGCGCACTGTTAATGTCTGACCACAAGGGCACTGCGGGGCTGGGTCACCGGAGAGCAGGCAGCGGTGGCTAAACCGGCAATGCCCATCCGCAACCTGGTCAGAAGGACCTCCTCTCGCCGAGATGGTCGGGAGGATGTTGTCCATACAGTTGGGAGCGGTTTTACTGCTCGGAGCTTGTTTCCTGGGAGGGATGACCAAGCATCCCACCACAACGACACAAGCCTCTTACATACATCCCCACGAACGTCAGATGACGGGACACAATGGGAGGCTGGCCGGGGCA
This sequence comes from Schistocerca piceifrons, assembly GCF_021461385.2. NCBI lineage: Eukaryota > Metazoa > Arthropoda > Insecta > Orthoptera > Acrididae > Schistocerca > Schistocerca piceifrons. Next base: position 489,990,080 of record NC_060149.1, on the reverse strand, counting down.
GGAGGACTGCAGCCTTGGCTGCAGCATCCGCAGCCTCATTCCCAGGCACTCCTACATGTCCGGGAACCCACAGAAAGCTGACAGAACCACCATCATCAGCGAAAGAATGGAGGGACTGCTGTATCCGTTGAATCAAGGGATGGACCGGATAGGGAGCTCCAAGGCTCTGAAGAGCACTGAGTGAGTCAGAGCAGAGTACGTACGATGAATGGCGGTGGCGGCGGGCATTCTGAACGGCCTGATGGAGAGCAAAAAGTTCGGCCGTAAAGCTGGAACATTGGTCGAGGAGCCGGTATTTAAAGGTGGCGGCCCCGACGACAAAAGCACAGCCGACACCATCGTCAGTTTTGGAGCCATCGGTGTAAATAAAGGTGTGACCGGCAAGGCGAGCACGAAGTTCGACAAACAGTGAGCAATACACTGCAGCCGGAGTACCCTCCTTTGGGAGTGAGCTGAGGTCGAGATAAATATGAACCGGAGCCTGGAGCCAAGGTGGTGTCGAGCTCTCACCCTCTCTGAAGGTGGTAGGGAGGGCAAAATCCAATTGTCGAAGCAGGCGACGGACGCGGACTACGGGGGGGCAGCAGGGCAGACACATACGACCCGTACTGACGGTCGAGAGAATCGGTGAAGAAGGGCTGGTAAGAGGGGTGGTCGGGCATAGACAACAGCCGGCAGGCGTACCGACACAGCAGTACGTCGCGCCGGTAGGTCAATGGTAACTCAGCAGCTTCAGCATAAAGACTCTCGACAGTTGGTGGATGGAGTTGAGCCGGCGTAAGAGGGATGGCCGAGCGGACGAGTAGACGAAGCTCCCATAATCCAGCTTCGATTGGACTATGGACCGATACAAGCGAAGCAGGACAGTGCGATCCGCTCCCCAAGATGAACCACTAAGGGAACGTGTACAACGGGCCGCCAAATAAGAGACGTGCAGAGACCAACAAAGTTTCCTGTCCAACATGAGCCCTAGAAACTTCGTTGTTTCCACGAATGGGAGAACAACGGGACCGAGATGTAAGGATGGCGGAAGGAACGCTTTACACCGCCAAAAGTTGATACAAACCGTCTTTTCAGAGAACCGGAAGCCATTTGCCACGCTCCACGAGTATAGGCTGTCTAGAACACGCTGAAAGCAGTGCTCCTGGAGGCATGTTCTCTGGGCGCTGCAGTAGATCGCGAAGTCATCGACAAAGAGAGAGCCTAAGACATTAGGTGGTATGTAATCCATAATTGGATTGATCGCGATGGCAAAAAGGGCTACGCTCAAGACGGAGCCCTGAGGCACTCCATTCTGCTGGAGGAAGACGTCGGACAAAACGGAACCCACACGTACCCTAAACTTACGATCCGTTAAAAAGGAATCAATAAAAAGGGGCAGGCGACCGCGTAGGCCCCACCTGTGCATAGTGTGGAGGATACCTCCTCTCCAACAGGTATCATAAGCCTTCTCCAGATCGAAGAACACGGCTACCGTTAGGCGCCTTCGCAAAAAGTTGTTCATGATGAATGTCGACAAGGTCACAAGGTGGTCAACAGCGGAGCGGTGGCGACGAAACCTGCATTGAACATTGGTAAGTAGCCATCGAGATTCAAGAATCCAAACTAACCGAGCATGAACCATGCGCTCCATCACCTTACAGACACAGCTTGTATAAGAAATGGGGCGGTAACTAGAAGGAAGGTGTCTATCCTTCCTGGGTTTGGGTATAGGAACAACGACGGCGTCACGCCAACGCATGGGGACCTGACCTTCGGTCCAGACGCGATTGTAGGTACGAAGAAGGAAGCTTTTGCCTGCCGGAGAAAGGTGGGCCAGCATCTGAACGTGAATGGCATCTGGCCCTGGAGCAGAGGACCAGGACAGTGCAAGTGCACGTTCGAGTTCCCGCATAGTAAAGGGGGCATTGTAAGTTTCCAGATTCAGCGAGTGGAAGGAAGGTCGCCGAGCCTCTTCTGCCTCTTTCCTGGGAAGGAAGGCAGGGTGGTAATGGGCGGAGCTTGAAACCTCCGCGAAAAACCGGCCGAAGGCGTTGGAGACATCCACAGGATCAACGAGGACCTCATTACCTGAGGTCAGGCCAGGTACCGAGGAGTGGGCCTTAATGCCCGACAGCCGGCGCAGGCCACCCTATGCGACAGAAGAGGGAGTAAAACTGTTAAAGGAGCTGGTGAAAGAGGCCCAACAAGCTTTTTTGCTGTCTGATGACTCCACGGCATTGCGCTCGGAGTCGTTTGTATCCAATACAATTCGCCAACGCAGGATGGCGGCGAAAGGTGTGTATAGCACGTCGTCGAGCACGGACAGCGTCTCTACAAGCCTCGTTCCACCAGGGGACGGAAACGCGACGTGAAGAAGAGGTAGTACGAGGAATGGAACGTTCGGCAGCATAGATAACAGCCGTGAGGTATTCGACCTGACTGTCACAACTGAGAAAATCGTGGTCTGGAAAGGTCGCCAGGGAGGAGTAAAGTCCACAGTCAGCTTTCGGTATGTTCCAGCTCGAAGGACGTGGGGATGGGGTGTGGTGCAGGAGACAAACGTGAAGGTGTTAAATGAGCTAATAAAGAATTACCAGCTTGCCTTCTTGCTATCGCGGATTACACGACAGCATCGCGCACGGAACTGCTTATAGCGGATACAGTTGGCCACAGTATGATGGTGGCGGAAAACGCGGAAAGCACGTCGCCGCTCACGTATTTCATCACGGCATGCCTCGTTCCACCCAAGAACTGGGGCGGCCAGGGCAATTCGGAGGTGCGTGGTATTGAACGTTCCGCAGCTGTAAGAATAACGTCTGTAATATGTGTGACCTCATTGTCGACGCTGGGAAAGTGACGGTCATCGAATGTCGCTAGAGACAAAAAAAGTGTCCAATCAGCTTGGGCAAAATTCCAGCGTCGCGGGCGCATATATTGCAGTGGAGGCTGCAGTCTAAGGACACATGGGAAGTGATCACTCGAGTGTGTATCACCAAGGGCGAACCATTCGAAGCGCCGAGCTAGATGAACAGTACCGACCGCAAGGTCTAAATGAGAAACTTGTCGTGGAGGCAGACAAAAATGTTGGGACCCCTGTGTTGAGGCAAACTAGATCCGCTTGGTGGAAGACGTCTAGCAATAGGGAGCCACGTGGACAAGGATGTGGAGTCCCCAAAGCGGGTGGTGGGCATTGAAGTCCCCAACCAGCAAATAGGGGGGTGGAAGCTGACCAAGAAGATGAAGAAGATCAGCTCGTGCCATTGGTGTGGATGATGGAATGTATACAGTACAAAGAGAAAACGTGTATCCAGAAAGGGAAAGAGGGACGGCGACAGCTTGGAATGAACTGTTTAAGGGGATTGGTTGATAATGGAGAGTATCATGGAGAAGAATCATGAGTCCATGTGCTGGAGTGCCTTCAACAGAGGGGAGATCATATCGGACGGACTGAAAATGAGGGAGAACAAAGCAGTCATGGGGACACAGCTTTGTTTCCTGAATACAGAAGATGACCGGCGAGTAGGATCGTAAGAGGATCGACAATTCATCCCGATTGGCTCGAATGCCGCGGATATTCCAGTGGATAATGGACATAGGGTGAACAGAAAATGGAGGAATGTGACCAAGGTTGCTGTCAACTCAACGACTGCTCAGAGCTTGCCACCGACAGCATGGAATGGCATTCAGCCGAAGGCAGAAGATCCCGATCCATAGGTTGTTCAGGAGCAGCTCCTGCCACCAGCGATCGGCTGGTTTATCGGCCGCCAGCAGTGCGCCTCGGCGACACAGAAGACGGCTGAGGGCAATTTCTGCCAGGTGGTGCCGTACATGAGACACGCCTTGGCGGAGAAGGAGAGGAACTGGGTTTCTTTCTAGCCTTCTTGGAAGTATGATGTTTAAATGAAGGAGGAACCGATAGTTGGGAAGTTGCAGTACGTAAAAAATTTTCGCAAGTATGCTCTGTTTTCGGAGTCTGTGTCTGACTTTTGGGCTCGAGATTTAGCAGAACCCGACGAAGGGTGAGCCAGAGAGTGGGCAGGCGAAAGTGGTGAGGTTGATCGGGCGATCTTTGCGCTGGCCGATCTGACGACCGTGGCACTAAAGGTGAGGTCCCAAGTGTGCGTGGCTGCCTCCTTTGTTGGCTGAGGAGAAGCAAGGACAGTGCTGTATTTTCCTGTTTGAGGCACGGTGGGCTGTCGACTGGCGAATAATTTTCGAGCAGCAAAGGTCGGCACCTTTGCCTTCACTCTTATTTCCTGGATGAGCTTTTCGTCCTTAAAAACGGGGCAATCTCGAGAGGAAGCAGCGTGGTCACCCATACAGTTGATGCAGCGAGGGGATGGAGGTGGACAAGCACCCTCGTGGGCATCCTTGCCACACGTAACACGTTTGGCAGGATTGGAACAGGACTGGCTGGTGTGATTGAACCGCTGACATCGATAGCAACGCGTAGGGTTTGGGACGTAAGGGCGAACGGAAATTCTCATAGCCTGCTTTGATTTTCGATGGGAGTTGAACTTTGTCAAATGTCAAGAAGACAGTGCGGGTTGGAATGATGTTCGTGTCAACCCTTTTCATAACTATGAACAGCCGTTACGCCCTGGTCAGACAGGTATTGCTGAATTTCTTCGTCAGACAATCCATCGAGGGAGCGTGTATAGAAGACTCCACGCAAGGAATTTAAAGTGCGGTGCGCTTCAGCCCGGACAGGGAAAGTGTGGAGCAGAGAAGTACGCAGCAATTTTTGTGCCTGGAGGGCACTGACTGTTTCTAACAACAAGGTGCCATTCCGTAAACAGGAACAAGACCTTACAGGACCTGCAATTGCGTCGACACCTTTCTGAATAATGAAAGGGTTGACCGTGGAGAAGTCGTGACCTTCGTCAGACCGAGAAACAAGGAACTGTGGCAACGATGGAAGAACTGTCTGTGGCTGAGACTCAGTGAACTTACGTTTGTGAGCAGACTTAGTAGAAGGTGAGGAAACCATTGCGGAAGAATCCCCATGATTACCGGCGTCTCCGATGGCGCGCTCCTCCCTTGTGGGGGCCCTCTCTGAGGGCACTCCTACCTTAGGTGATTGTTCACACCTCAGGTCACACCTCCCGACAAACGGACGGAGGGACCAATCGGCACTTTCGGAAGGTATCAGCTCGGGTAATCACCCCTCCCTGGGCCTGGCCATTACCAGGGGGTACGTACGTGTCCTACCTGTCTACCCGGGCGGGGAATTACGCGTTACCCCGTCACCGGCTACGCCAAAAATGCGTGGGTCGGCCTTCAGACACGCACAGGGAGGAAGAAAGAGAAAGGGAAAGGAAAAGGAAAGAGGAGTGGTCTCAAACGCCGCAGCGGAGAAAAGGGTAAAGAGTAGAGGTAAGGAAAAGGGAAGGACCAAGGAAGAATATAGACATACAAGCAGAGAAGGCGAAGAATGCGGTACATTTACGAGCGTCCGTCTCCGGACGTAGGCACAAACCATACTCCCAGAGGGGGAGAAAGGGAAGGGAAGAGCCGGAGGTGACGGGAGGAGGGGCGAAGATGGGGGAGAGGGAAGGATGCGGAAAAGGAAGGTATGCAGCCCCGAAAGGAAGGAGGGCCACATTAGCTCGGGGTCCCGTGCTCGCTATGCACGTTTCCACAAAAGAGTTGTGGACCTCCTGGGGGGATTTCCAGAAGTATCAGGCATGTTCCCAAGGGAGGTCAAAATAGAATGATAGACATGCAGGGCCAAAGGGAGAAGTGCTGCAAAGGCTGGGGCCCCGTGGTACCCAAGCACAAACTCACCAAGTAGTTTTCAGCCCCATGGCTGACCAGGTAACTATGTCCAGCCTGACAGGTCAAGAGATATGAGATTATCCCAACCAATGGGTTGTAAGGATACCACTGGTTAGTAGCCTGACGGTTACTCAGTCCATGCTGACCTGACTTCTCACCAGTGCAGGAACGAATGTGACTCAGGGCTCAAGCAATGACCACCAACTCTACCGTGAGTAAACTGCATCCATTTGGCAGTAAGTAGTTAACTGCACACTGCCTGTGTGTAGGCGAAAGTGGTTGTTTTTTTTGTGATTTTAGGGCGCACAACTTCAATGGTCATTAGCGCCCAGACTACGTTAGGAATGCACCGCGAGGCACAAGTTTAAAACAGCAACTAAAAGGGAATACATGATAAAACATCTACAGGCATAGGATTAAAAAAACAGCATAATCAAATGTCCGTAGACAGGTTGGTCAATTTGATAAAACGAAGAACGCGAGCAGCTGCTACTGGGTCATCCGCTAAAATGGCATCGAGAGTACATGGCAGGCCAAGATCAAGACGCAGTGGAGTAAAATCCGGACAGGATGTTAACATGTGGCGGACCGTCAGCAAGTGCCCACATGGGCAGAACGGCGCCGGCGCAGCCGTCAGCGGATGGCGATGGCTGAACCGGCAGTGTCCAATTCGTAACCGGGCCAAAACTACCTCCTCCCGCCGAGAGAAGGACGTCCAAGCCGCGGGAAGAGGTTTCAAGTCCCGAAGCTTGTTGTCCGTAAGTGCAGCCCGATCGGCATGCCACAGCGATAAAATGCGCCGACAAATGAACCTGCTATGATCTGATGAAGGGACACCACAAGAAGCTGTCCGAGGCTGGAGGACCGCAGCCTTGGCCGCGGCATCTGCAGCTTCATTCCCAGGGATACCGACATGGCCAGGAACCCACATAAAGCTAACCAGAGAACCGTCGTCCACCAGCTGCTGAAGAGAGCGTTGGATCCGGTGCACGAAAGGGTGAACCGGATACGGATCACTGAGGCTCTGGATGGCGCTCAGGGAATCGGAGCAGATGACATAAGCAGAATGACGGTGGCGGCAGATGTAAAGAACAGCCTGGTAGAGGGCAAAGGGCTCAGCTGTGAAGACCGAACAATGGCCGAGGAGCCGGTATTTGAAACTTTGCGCCCCAACAATAAAAGAACAACTGACCCCGTCATTGGTCTTACAGCCATCTGTATAAATGAAGGTCATATTAATGAACTTCGAATGAAGTTAGACAAAACGGGAGCGGTATACTGAACCGGGGGTAACCTCCTTTGGGAGCGAGCTGAGGTCAAGGTGAACACGAACCTGAGCCTGGAGCCAAGGTGGCGTGTGGCTCTCGCCCACTCTGAAGGTTGCAGGGAGTGAAAAATTAAGGTGTTGAAGGAGGCGACGAAAGCGAACTCCAGGGGGTAGCAGGGCAGAGAGATACAACCCGTATTGACGATCGAGGGGGGAGTCAAAAAAGGAACGATAAGACGGGTGGTCGGGCATTTACAGTAGCCGACAGGCATACCGACAAAGCAGTAAATCGCGCCGGTAGGGCAGTGGCAATTCACCGGCTTCAGCATGAAGACTCTCGACGGGACTAGTATAAAATGGAGTGTAAACGGTAGAAATAGAAAATGTAAAAGTGGGGAGAGTAATTCGGACGGCAACTGCCTGCAGGCCGGCGTGCAATGTGATGGGATCGTAGTAAATATCATCCCGGACCATCAACATAACCCCTCCATGAGCCGGAAGACCTACCACAGGGGGTAGGTCAAAACGCACAGAGGTGTAGTGTCCAAGGCAATGTGATCGCATGGGCGTAGCTTAGTTTCCTGGAGGGCTACGACGAGCGGACGGTGCAAGCGGAGCAGCAACTTCAAGTCCTCTCGGTTGGAGCGAATGCTGCGAATATTCCAGTCAATAAGTGCCATCGTGAGAAGAAAAGGAAGATGAAAGAAGGGACCACCTCGAAGGCCGCTGAGGGCCTGCCTTCGAGCGAGTACTGCCGCCGCTATCAGTAGGCGGACCGTCATCGTCCATTGGTTCTAGAGGTTCATCGGCCATCTCGTTAAGATGGCTGGGAGGAGCAGCTTCCTCCGCCGGTGGACGGCCAGATGTTCGGCCGCCAGCAGTGCGGCCAGGCGAAACGGATGACGGCCTGGGGCGGCAACCGCTGGGTGGCGCAGGAGAAGAAATGCGCCGTGGGGGAGAAGGAGAACTGTGCTTCCTATGAGCCTTCTTGAAAGGTCTTTTAGTGGAAGTACTGGTCGACGGCTGGGAGTGCGAGGTACGTAGGAAGTCTGCACGGGACGGTTCCTTCTTGAAGGCCCCTGCATCTGATTTCTGGGTCTTCGTCTTGGCACTAGCTGATGAAGGTGCTTGTGTTGGAGGCGTGACGGGAGGAAGCGGAGACGTCGACCGCGCGATCTTAGCACTGGCCGAACGGACGACCGTGGTGCCGAAGGTCAGATCGCATGTCTGCGTCGCCACCTCCATGGTAGTCCGAGGAGAGGCGAGGACAGTACTGTACTTTCCCGCTGGGAGCAGCGCGGGCTTCCTACTAGCAAATAGCTTGCTAGCAGCCGAGGTGGGCACTTTCTCTTTGACCCGAATTTCGTGGATGCAGCGTTCCTCCTTTTAGATGGGACAGTCGCAGGAGGACGCTGCATGGTCACCCCGACAGTTCACACAACGAGGAGACGGAGGTGGACAGTCACCCTCATGGGCATCCCTGCCACAAGTGACATTTAGCCGCATTGGAACAAGACTGGCGAGTGTGATTAAAACGCTGACACTGGTAGCAGCGCGTAGGTGTCGGGACATAGGGGCGAACAGAAATAACCTCGTACCCCGCTTTGATACGCGACGGCAGCTGACCACTGTCGAAGGTCAACAAAAGTGTCCGAGTCGGTACAAGGTCATTGTTGACCTTTTTTATGACCCTATGGACAGCCGTCACGCCCTGCTCAGCGAGTAAAGACTGAATCTCCTCGTCAGTCAATCCGTCAAGTGATCGACTATATACCACACCACGGGACGAATTCAAAGTGCGGTGAGCCTCCACCCGGACAGGGAACGTGTACAGGAGTGTGGTCCGAAGCAATTTTTGTGCCTGAAAGGCGCTCTCAGTTTCTAGTAACAAGGTACTATTACGCAACCTGGTACACGACTTGACAGATCCGGCTATGGCATCTACGCCCTTCTGGATAACGAAAGTGTTGACAGAGGAAAAATCTTTTCCGTCCTCAGATCGAGAAACTACAAGGAACTGTGGGGCAGGCGGTAGTACTTTTGTCACTAGTGGCTGGTCAAGTTTCCGTTTATGGGCAGAAGTCGAGAGAGAGGAAGAGAAATCCATTGCGAAGGAATCTCCCATGATTGTTAGCGTCTCCGATGGCGCGCTCCTTTCTTGTGGGGACCCTCTCAGAGGGCACTCCTGCCTTAGGTGAATGTTTACACCTCAGGTCACACCTTCCGAGAAACAGACGGAGGGACCAATCGGCATGGTCAGAAGGTATCAGCTCAGGCAATCACCCCTCCCTGGGCCTGGCCTTTACCAGGGGGTACGTGCGTGCCTTACTTGTCTACCCAGGGCGGGGAATTACGCGTTACTCTGTCACCGGCTACGCGTGCGAACGCGTGAGTCGGCCTTCAGGCGCGCACAGGGAGGAAGGAAGAAGAGGAAGAAGGAGAGAGAGGACAGACTGTCTCAAACGACGAGGCGGAGACCAGAGTAGGCAAGGAGAAGAAGGCAATGAGAAAGCAAGGAGAAGAAGACAAGGGAAAGAGGAAGGAAGACAGTGAGATGGAGAAGAGCAAAGAAAGGAAGGAAGGAAGAAACGGGAAGTGAAAAAGCAAAATGACCACAAATAGAGGTCGTGGAACCGTCCGTCTCCGGACGCAGGCGCTAACTACCCCCTTAAGGGGGCGGGACTCCTTTTAGTCGCCTCTTACGACAGGCAGGAATACCTCGGGCCTATTCTAATCCCCGGACCTGCAGGGGGGGGTGGTTGATCTGTCGACCGAGAAATGCATCAAGGATAGCCAGGAACAGACACAGGAGAACCACTGGGTCACTATATCAGCCCCAAGGATAGGTCGAGAAATCTGATGACGGAGTACACACCATTGAGTGCTTCCTGACAAGAGGCAGTAGTGAATTTGGAGTTCATAGCAGGGACACTATGAACTACAATTTTGACTCCAATGCTGGATGTCCGTTGCATTAGTGGATCTCCCCTTATCACACACCTCACAGACGAAATTGTCAGTAGAGCGACCTTGACGGAAACTGGGCTGATAACCAAAATATCGACGATCTAGTTACTGATACAACCATATGCTCGAGCAACTTGCAGGTAACATTAGCGAGACTAAGTTATAGCTGTCATTCTCAATGTGGTGTTTCAGTACCACGATGCTCTCGCTCTCACCACGAAGACGAGCTCTCACCCTCGCTCCAAATATAGTTGAATATGGCAAGGACACGACGCTGGCAGTCCACCAGCAGGCGTTTGAGCTTTCGGCTGTGCATGCAATCTGCCCCTCAAGCTATGTTAGAGAAAGTGCTGGCACGTTGAGGAATTCCCACACATACAGGCACAATACAGCCAGTGTAAATGCAATGAGGTGCTCCATCAATTGATGTCTCACAGCATTGGCGAGCTCATCTGATCTGAAATGGCGACAGTAATTTCTGAAGTCTACCAAGATTACTGTCATCCGACAGCCGATAGAATGGACGTGATTCTGGACAGCTGCATCGAGTCAGGGTGCTAAAGGCGATGGCAGCAGCAAAGTAATTCCAGTTACAATTCCTAACTGACTATCTCTGTATGTCCAGATGATTGGTGCTGTTTGACAACTTTCGGTAAAGACCACTATCACGTGTCATGTTGGACTCTCCAACAGAGGGGAGAAGACCACAGCTACAAATGGTAAGAGCTATGGCGAAGACCATCCACTTTTCATTATGCTGTACCACGCTTCCTCAACAGCTTCATGGAACGTTTGTTTATTGCTACTGGCTTTGCTCCATTACTGCTATTTAGTAGGTACGAAGAGTATACATACCGCGAACAGGTGGCATGTCGTGATGGATAAGCCAATGGCAAATCCAGCACTGCCTCTGGCAGACCTGGCGCCAAACACCGTCATCATCAAGAAGAATGTTATGAAAGCCTCCACGAAGACCGCCTGCGTCAGCGTCAAATGTGGGCTGACTGTCGTCACACCTAATGTCGACTCAGACTCCTCTGGTGTCAGCGCCTGGAATAAACAGCAGACTGAACATTTAGCCCTTCAGTAACTATTGTACAGCTCAATGACTACTATCACTCGTCTCAACGACGAAGACTTCTATTCCGCAGTGGGGCAAATGTGAATTCCTGTTCAAGTTGGAAAAAGGCATTTATCAATCTGCTGCCCTCTAATGTGAGAAGATGCCTGAAACTGCACGCTATTTTGAAACTAATCAATTAACAAGCAATGGTTAATGTGCTAACTTGCTTTATCCCCATACAAACTCGAATCATTGACAATTTATATGTTCGGGCAGAACGTGAGTGAATCACATTCTAATTTAAATGTTAGTCAAACTGAACTGTACTTACCGAAAACGTAAAGAGGGACAGGAAGGACGAAGTAAACTGGCCTTTATTATGGAACACCCATTGCCTCAATGTCAAAAACTTTACTGAAAGTTATGTAGCTGTTCCGACCGAAACAGAAGGTATCTGAAAGCGTTCTTTTAAAATTTTCCTGGAATGGACCGATTTGGGCTAAATGAAGTTCGCAGAAACCAAAGCGGTATAATCGCAGCACAGAGCAGTGAGTGCTGCACAATTGGGCCTGCTTCACACGCAATGATTTCTTCCGTGGGACGAACTGCTCTGTGCTGGGGTTATTGACAGTTTGGCATCGTCAACAGTTGTCGGTTGGCTAAGAGCTGTTAAGGTAAGCCGAACGGAATCTAAGTTTTCAACAGAGCAGAGCATCAAAGTAGAACGGGCACTTTATTCACAAATTTATTGTAAATATGTGATAGCGTTTACGTCCACTACGTTTTAGACCACACATTACGACGTATGAAATGTAACCATCTTCGTAAAGGTTTTAAACTTTTAAAGATGTTAATATGCGTCACCGTTCATATTAGGAGGAAGCGTTAGTACCACGCGCTATCTTGTGTCTGTGGTGCTTAGTATCGGCTGCACAACTGTTGGCTGTTTCTGCTGTTCATAGGCGCATGTTGCTACAGTATTAGTTTAACCGGACTAGAATGGACAATCTTACCTACTTGTGCAATCTGTATCTAAGAATATCAGTAAGTTGGGTTCCATCAGGTTACTCAAAAATAATCTTCCAAGTCTGTCTGAAGAATTAACGAGTAACAAGAACTAGTTACATGTTTCAATGAGCTGAATTGCCTGAGACGTGTACTAACTTTACGATTAAATACGATAGGTATTATATTTTGACGAAAATAGAACTTTTGCTTTTAGGCGATGTGTATTGAATGTGAAAAATATTGCGAAACTATACGTACACACAAACCAGTGAGTTTACGGCGTTTATGAGAGTGGTTATGCCCGTGTCTGGAGCCACAGATCAAATTCGCCAAGAGCTGTACACAGTTCACCGCCGCCTTCGGTTCATTAGTGATGGGACCCAGTACCTGCTTGTCACAGTGTGCACGAAGATTGTCAAATTAACTAAATCATGCCGAACTCCTATTTCTCCTACCTGGCGCCTTTTGAAGACTTTTCCTTCTCTCTGTAGAAGATGTCGGTCGGTCGCGGATTCTCCATGTTATACTTTATCTCTTGTAATCGAGGGTAGTTGCTACTTTTCTGTAAGGAGCGCTCAAACTGTTTCAGAAGGAATGCATTATTTCTTGCTGTGCCTGCCATACAATGCAGTATGTGATGCTGCAGTCCAAAGACTTAACATTTTGCCATTGACAGTCCATTTTATATTCTCACTAGATCTTATTTCACTGGCCGAACAGCGAAACTTGTCTAGAAAGGTATTTTCATTCTGCAGCAGAGTGTACACTGAAACTTCTTGGTGGATTAAAATTGTGCCGGACCGAGAACCTCACTCGGGACTTTGCGTTTTGCGGGGAAGGGCTCTACCGGTTTAACTACCCAGGCACGACTCTGGACCTGTCCTAGCAGTATTACGTTCACAAGTATCTTGTCTCTTAACTTCTAAACTTCACAGCTCTCCTGCTAATCTTTCAAGACCAGCAACCCCCGGGAAGATCGCCAGGCTCTTTCTAAGCCATGTCTCCGCAATATCCTTCCCTTCAGGAGTGCTGGGCTTGCAAGGTTCGCAGGAGAGCTGCTGTGAATTTTGGAAGGTAGGAGACGAGGTACCGGTGGAAGTAAAGCCGTGAGGACGGGTCATGCGTCGCGCCTGGGTACCTCAGTCGTACTTTCCCACAAAAAGAAAGTTCCTGAGAGTATCGATCCAGCACACAGTTTCCATCTGCCAGGAAGTTTCAAAACTAATCTACTTTTAGACTTTAGTTTCCTAATGATAAATTCCTCAGCCTCGCTAGATTTAATTCGACAACATTCCACTACCAATATTTTGGTTTTACTCATGGTTTTGTTACATCCTTTCAAGACACTCTCCATTCCGTTTAACTGCTCTTCCTACTCTTGTTTTTGACAATTAGTGTCACTGGGAAGCCTCAGTTTTTATTTCTCGAAACTTGATAATGCCGCGTCCAAATTTTTCTATGCTTCCCTGTTTGATTACTGTACAGATTAATAATGCGGACAGGCTACAACCTTGTCTCACTCTTCTACCACTGCTTCCCTTTCACGTCTCAACTCGTGTTCTGTCTGGTTTCTGTAGAAACTATATACAACTTCACACTTCCTGTATTTTACCCCAACCACCTACCACTTTCAGAATTCCAAAGAGTACTCCAGTAGATATTGTCAAGAGCTTTCTCAAAATCTACAAAAGCTAAAAAACTTACGTTTGTCTTTCACCGACCTGCCTTCAAAGCGTAGTCGTTGAGTCAGTATTACTTCGACAGTTCCTACAATTCTCCGGAAACCATATTGATCTTCCCCGGGGTCTGTATCTACCAGTTCTTACGATTCATCTGTAAATAATGTGCAATCTGCAGATACGACGTACTAAATTGATAGTGCGGCAATATTCACACGCGTCTGCACCTGCTTTCTTTGGAATTTTAATTCTAACAATCTAAGTTTGAAGGTATTTCGCCTGCCTTACCTTTTGCATACCAGGGATATTAGTTCTGTTATGGCTAATTCTCCCAACGATATCAGTTGTGACGGAATGTCTTACTCCAAGGGCTTTGTTTTGGCTTAGGTCTTTCAGTGTTGTCTTCAATTATTTTCGTAATATTCTCCCATATATTTCTCTTATGTTTCCAACCAGTTTATTTCCTTTATATGGATCCTATATGTATTTCCACCTTTCATATGTCCCTTTTTTGCACAGTACTGATTATCAGATCTTTATATTCATACAACTCTCTTCTCTAAAGGTAGATGGGGTGATTGGTTTAAAAACGGGGGAAAGGGACCGAACTGTAAAGTCATTGGTCCCTTGCTCCAAACAGAACAATTACCCAAGGGAAAGAAGAAAGACTTACAGCACCATAACAGGAGAAAGGAAGAACCAGGAGAATGACAGGACAACAAACTACAATGGACGAAACAGAACAAGAAAACCAGAGACGCAAGAAACAAGGAGAAGAGACTAAAAGAAAGATTACCATGACTGGTCGACCATGAGAATAAAAAAGGAGAAGCCAGCCACTCGGCAGCACATTAAAACACCCAAAAACCATAGGGTTGAGGACAGAGGGACAATGGACATGCACTAAAACTCAGATTAATAAAACCCACCCTCACGAATAAAACCTAAAATTAAAACTTCTGTTGAGGCATTGTCGCCCAACACCGAAGGTAGTGTGCTGGAAAGTTAGAAGTCCCCGAAGAGCTGATAAAAGTGGCCAGTCCAGCAAGAGGTGGACGACTGTCATTTAGGAGCCACGCCACAGCGACACTGCGGTGGGTCCTCGCAATGGAGGCGGTAACCATGTGTGACACGTATGGCCAATGCGGAGTCCACAAAGGTCAACTGATTCCCTGCGAGAAGGCCGCAGGAGAGACTTCCAAGTATCTGCAGTCTCCTTAATGACATGCAGCTTCTTGTGCATACTGTTATGCCACTCAATCTCCCAAAGCCGGAAACACTTGCGGCGTAAGACAGAACGCAGGTCAGTTTCAGAGATGTCCATCTCCAGGAGCGGTTTCCACGTAGCTTGTTTGGTCAGCCGGTCAACAAGTTCGTTGCCTGGAATTCCGACGTGTCCTGGAGTCCACACGCCACTGAACGACTGGATCATTCCAGGGCAGTGAGGGGTTCCTGGATGTTCGCTACCAATGGATGGCGAGGGTAGCACTGGTCAATGGCTTGCAAGCTGCTCATTGGGTCACAACAAAGAACAAACGACTCATCAGAACAGGAATGGATGTACCGAAGTGCACGAGATATGGCCACAAGATCTGCAGGGAATACATTGCAGCAAGCAGGCAAAGAATGCTTTTCAATATGTCCTCTATGGACATAGGAGAAACCAACATTACCATCAGCCATCGAGCCGTCTGTGTAAACTTTAGAGCCCCAAAACGCCAAGAATCGAAGGAAAGTGACAGCAGAGGGGTAGGGTTAACAGTCCTTAGGGTCTTGCAAAAGGTCCAGACGAAGCTTTTGCCGAGTTTTGTTTTGTTGGTTGGTTGGTTGGTTGTTTGAGGTTAAAGGGACCAAACAGCAAGGTCATCAGTCCCTTGTTTCAAATAGACTCAATTCTGCTAACGGGACATCTCAGAAAAGTCAGAACAATAAAACGGAAAAAGGGGAAACGTAAAAGGGCAGTCACGTTGTCAATAGTAAAAACAAATGAGGGAAGTTGGCAAGAGAACGAACCCAACACTATGCTGAAGCAGCATGGGCAAGACCACCTGTGACAAAAGGTACAACTGCAATAATGCAGAAAGTACGAATGGGAATAGAAAAACTAACCAAGCCTTAAAAAGAAGAGGTAAAAACAGAGTAAAAGGGAAAGAAAAGAGGATTCCGGTCAGGGAGGTGAATCGGGAATCTCTGAACACTGCCTAAAGTGGGAGACACCCAAACACTCACCGCCCTGCCCCAACACCAGAGGGAGATTAAAAACTTTAAAACTGAGAATAAAAACCACTCTCCCGGAGGAAACCTAGAACCAGAGACACCATCCGGGAATCGTCAGCCAACATCAAAGGTAAAGTGTGGGGGAGTCTGTACTTAGCACGCAGAGCCAAAAGAAGGGGGCATTCAACCAAAATGTGGGCCACTGACTGGAAGGCTCCACAACCACATAGCGGGGGTGGCTCATCACGCAAAGGGAAACCATGGGTCAGCCTGGTATGGCCAATGCGGAGACGACACAGTGTGGTCGAGTCCTTGCGGGAGAGGCGAAAGGAAGAACGCCATGGGCCTGGATTCACCTTAATGGCACGAAGTTTATTAGACAGTGGAGTAGCCTCCCAAGAATTGGCCCATGACTGTGCAAAGTGGGATTTGATGTGAAGCCGTAAATCCGCTGCAGGAGGGGTTACTGAAAACGGGGGGGTAAGTAACTGCTCCCCCAGCCAAACGATCAGCGAGCTCATTACCCGGGATACCCACATGGCCCGGGACCCATAGGAAGTCAATGGAACAAGCAGCACGGTGAAGATCAGCGAGATGGTCATGGATGGCAGAGACCAAGGGGTGGCGCGAAAAACACCGGTCAATAGCAAGAAGGCCACTCATCGAGTCCATACATAACAAAACGCGGTTGTGTTGGGATTGTTTAATAAAGGTAAGGGCCCGGGAAATTGCCATCAATTCCGCAGTAAACACCCCACATGAGGATGGCAGTAGATGATTTTCCGTTCCAACAAAGGACGTGAAGGCATACCCAACATGATCAGCAGATTTAGAGCCATCAGTGTAAAGAACAACAGCATCCCGAAACTCCCATAAAATTTGGCGGAAAAAGGAACGGAACACCACCGGGGGGGATGGAATCTTTCGGACCGCGGCGGAGATCCATCCGAATTCGAGGCCGAGGAACTAACCAAGGAGGGGTGGAGGGGAGGGAGCGAGGAAGACAGGACAAAGAAGGAAGCCGAAAATCACGGGTAAGAGACGCAAGGCGCAGCCCAACCGGTAAACCCGCCCGAGGGCGGGAGTCAGGCGGGCGACGTCCATGGTCTGGGAATAGGATAGAATAGGAAGGATGAGCGGGAGAAGAACGGATAGTAAGGGCATAAGACACCAGAAGCTGGGACCGCCGAACAGAAAGGGGGGGGATCCCAGCTTCAACCAGGAGACTATCAACAGGGCTAGTAGGGAAGGCACCGGTGGCCAAACGGATACCACGATGGTGGACTGGATCCAGCACGTGCAGCGTGGAAGGAGCAGCTGAACCATAAACTTGACAACCATAGTCCAAACGTGACAGAACTAGAGCACGATAAAGACGGAGGAGGAGGGAACGGTCCGCACCCCAAGAGGAGTGGGCAAGGAAGCGAAGGACATTGAGTTTACGGAAACATCCTACCTTCAGGAGTCTGATATGGGGCAGCTAAGTGAGCTTGTTGTCGAAAAGAAGACCTAGGAAACGAAACTGTGGAACCACAGGCAATCTTTGTGCAGCGAGATAGAGCTCTGGATCAGGGTGGACCGTAGTACGGCGACAGAAGTGGACCACCCGCGATTTTAAAGGAGAGAATTGAAACCCGTGTGAGAGGGTCCATGCAGAGGCACGCCGTATAGCGACCTGGAGCTGCCGTTCTGCAGATGGCATCGAGGAGGAACTAACCCAAATGCAGAAATCATCCACATACAGGGCAGGGGCGACCAAGGGACCGACAGAGGCCACAAGTCCATCGATAGCAATGAGGAAAAGAGGGACACTCAAGACAGAACCCTGTGGGATGCCCGTCTCCTGGGTCCGTGGAGAACTAAAAGCAGTACCAACTCGAACTCTGAATGACCGATGGATCAGGAACTGGCGGATAAAAATCGGGAGTGGGCCCCGAAGACCCCACTGATGAAGGGTTAGTAAGATGTGATGGCGCCAGGCCGTGTCATAGGCCTTGCGAAGGTCAAAAAACACTGCAACCAAATGGCGGCGCTGGGAAAAAGCCTGCCGAACTGCGGATTCCAAGCGAAGCAAATGATCGATTGGAGATCGTCCCTCTCGAAAGCCACACTGGTAAGGGGACAATAGATCCCGAGATTCGAGGACCCAAGTGAGCCGACGGGCTACCAGCCGTTCAAGTAACTTACAACCAACATTGGTCAAACTAATTGGCCGATAGCTGTCAACAGATAGGGGGTTCTGACCAGGCTTAAGGACAGGAACCACAATGCTATCCCTCCACTGAGAAGGGAAGTCACCCTGGAGCCAGATACGGTTAAACACCCGAAGAAGATGGTGCCGTTGTGGAGCACTGAGATGTTGAAGCAGCTGGTTATGAATGGAATCTGGGCCAGGAGCCGTATCATGAGAAGCAGATAGAGCAGAAAGAAATTCCCATTCAGTGAAAGGTTCGTTGTAAGATTCTGACTCACTAGTGGTGAAACATAAGGTGACAGCTTCAGCCTGCTGTTTTTGATGAAGGAAAGCAGCTGGATAGGAGGCCGACGCTGATGCCACTGCAAAATGGGTCGCAAGATTTTATGCAAAAACTAATGGGTCCGTACAAATGCCATCTGGGAGGTGAAGGCCTGGGAGGGTGGACTGCCGATGGCAACCTTGGAGAGAGCGAAGTGTAGCCCATACCCGTGACAGAGGGACAGTGGAACCAAGGGAAGAAACGAATCGTTCCCAACATATCCGCTTGCTCTGTTTGATTAAATAACGGGCTTTAGCGCGAAGGCGCTTAAAGGTAGAAAGGCTGGCTACAGATGGGTGCCTCTTAAAGTGTTGCAAAGCTCTACGGCGATCACGGTTGGCAATGGCAATGGCCGTACTCCACCACGGGACTTGCCGACGACGAAATTGTCCAGATGAGCGCGGGACAGCAAGGTTAGCAGCGCGAACAATCGCGTCAGACACGTCACGTAGGACGTCATCAATACAACCCGACAAAGAGGGAGAAAACTCGACCTGTGCAGTGTATAGAGGCCAATCGGCGCGGTGGAAACACCGACGAGATAACCTCTCCATCGGGGACCGGGAAGGGAGCGTGATAACCAACGGGAAATGGTCACTATCACAAAGGTCGTCGTGTGGCGACCAGTGTAATGAAGGGAGGAGGGAGGGAGAAGAAAGAGAAAGATCAATGGCAGAAAAGGTACCATGACCAGCACTGAAATGAGTAGGGGAGCCATCATTAAGAAGGCACAGGTCGTGGTCTGCAATAAATTGGTCGATAAGAAGACCTCGTCTAGATGGAAAGGCACTGCCCCACAAAGGATGATGAGCATTAAAATCCCCAAGGAGGAGGAAGGGAGGAGGAAGTTGCTGAAGAAGGGTGGTTAAGGCAGCAGGTGTAAGAGTCCTGTCAGGAGGGAGATAAAGATTGCATACTGTGACTGCAGAGTCTAAGTGGACCCTAACAGCAACTGCTTCCAATGTAGTTTGGAGAGGAATCCACGTGCTAGCAATGTCTGTACGGACCAACGTACAAACGCCACCAGAAGCCCGCAAGGGTCCGACCCGATTTCGACAGAAAACACGGAACCCACGGAGGGTCGGTGAGTGAGCATCAGTAAAATGAGATTCCTGGAGAACCACACAAGCTGCTGAGTAGGACGAAAGAAGGGATTTCAATTCCGGAAGGTGACGATAGTAGCCATTACAATTCCATTGGAGAACCACAGAACGATGGTTTAAATGAGGGCTGAACACGCTAAATCCAGTCATACCGCCGGGTCCCCACCCGTCACCGACAAGGAGGGGGCGACATCCATAAACGACAGGTCAGAATCCGGTTGTGAAGCCGGGGAAGGGACCTCCGGTGACACCAGAGGCTCTTTGTCCCGGGACTTATGTTTGTTCTTCTTTTCAGGCTGAGATCGAGGAGGGCTGTGTGGCATAATGGAGCCAGCTGCAGCAAGATCAGGAACAGAAAGAGACCGGGCGACCTGGGGGCCGATAGACCGCGGCTCTCGCGGTCGCCGCGCTGCAGCAGACCTTTGACCTGGAAGGTGCCGGGAAGGGGCATCCCGGGAGAGGCGCCCTTGACCGGCAGACGCCGAAGGAGTGGGACACTTCTCCGGCTGGGGAGGGGGAGCGGTGCCCAGAGGAGAAGGTGTGGCAGCCGCAGGGGAGGGGGGAAAGAGAGGGGTCCGGGACGGGGGTAAGGAAGGGGGAGGAAGGGATGAAGATGTAACCAAGGCGTAACTAGATGTCATGGACACAGGGTGCAATCGTGCATATTTCTTACGGGCCTCTGTGTAGCTTAAACGATCAAGAGACTTATACTCCTGTATCTTTTTTTCTTTCTTATAGACTGGGCAATCTGCTGAACGTGGAGAATGACTACCATGACAATTTACACATACAGGAGGGGGAACACAGGGACTCCCCTCATGGAGTGGACGTCCACAGTCACCACAGAGAGGGTCCTGGGAACAGCGAGAAGACATGTGGCCAAAACGCAAGCACTTAAAACACCGCATAGGAGGTGGGATGTACGCCTTCACATCACTGTGATAGACCACAATCTTAACTTTCTCAGGAAGGGTATCCCCTTCAAAGGCCAGGATAAAGGCACCAGTATCAATACGATTATCTTTAGGACCCTTCTGAACACGCCGAACGAAGTGAACACCCCGCCGTCCGAGATTGTCCCGAAGTTCCTCATCAGTTTGAAGGATGAGGTCTCTGTGAAAAATCACACCTTGTACCATATTTAGAGACTGGTGAGGGGTAATGGACACGGGAATTGTGCCAAGATGGGTACAGGCACGAAGGGCCGCAGATTGGGCAGCCGAAGCAGTTTTTATCAGTAACGAACCCGACCGCATCTTGCTCAGGGAGTCCACTTCGCCGAACTTGTCTTCAATGTGTTCCACAAAGAATAAAGGTTTGACACTGGTGAAAGTATCTCCATCAGTCCTGGTGCAAACTAGATAACGGGGGAAAGGTTTTGCCCCTAGACGACGGGCCTGACCCTCCTCCCAGGGGGTAGCCACGGAAGGGAAGGCCGAAGGGGCAAGAGAAGCAGCACTTGAGGAATCAGTACCACGCAGAGAGACGGCCGCAGAAGAGCGGCCAGAGGTTTGGACCCTTATGCGTTTCATCTGCATAGCGTCCGCCCTGATACCACCCACTCCGATCAGGGGCTCTCCTCACGGGCGCCACCCAGCCACAGCAAGGGCCGTCTGGCACGGCGGCCATTGCTGGGAGTTCCGATGCTCCAGGATGACGAGCAACCACTCCAAGGCATGCATGAGGAGGTCACAGCTCAGGTATCAGAAGTGTGATCCCTGTGTGTTCAGGGGGCTCAACCAAAAGGGTACATAGCGACCCCACCACACGGGCTGGCTACCGTGCTGGCTATGCACCCTAGCATCAGACAACGACGTAGAAGAAAAGGTGGAATATACTAGGAGGGCACACGTCGGAGACACTAGGTAAGGTGCTCTTCCCCAAATGGCTCACACTACGGAAGAGAAATTTTGGAATGGAGGTCAAACCCCAGAGGGGGACCAAGGAATGCCAAAAGGAGGAGATGATTACGCAACAAAGCCAGAGTGTAAAACCAACAGAACCAGGAGGATAGCAGGGGCCAACATAAGCAAGGACACCAATAGAGGGAGAGGAGAGGGCGAGGGGAAAGGGGTATGGAGGGGAAAGGAGGGGAAGGGAAAGGAAATGCAGCCCGGGAGAGAAAGAAGGCTGCAATGGCTCGGGGCCCCGTGCTCGCCACGCACGTATCCACGAAAGAGTTGTGGACCCCCTGGGGGGCGGAGTGGCAGAGGTGGTATTTATAAGAACGGACCCCTAACTCATTTTACCGAGGGCCTCGATTTCCCCGAAGATGTCCTCGATGTGCTGGTGCTTGACAAAGAACATGGGCTTGGAGGTGGCGAACGTCCCCCCATCGGTCCGAGAACAGACTAAATAGAGGGGGAAGTACTTCGACCCAAGCCGGCGGGCCTGTCCCTCCTCCCAGGGAGTGGCCAAGGCGGAAGGGGCAGGAGAACCAGAACCAGAGACAGTACCTTTCTTTTTAGAAGACTTGGCCGCAGAGCGACCCGATACATGTTGACATTTCATCTGCCGAACATCCGCCCCGATACCACCCACTCCGACCAGGGGCTCTCCCCACGGGCGCCACCCAGCCTCAGCAAGGGCCACCTGGCAGGATGACCGTTGCCAGGAGTCCTGATGCCCCAAGGAGATGGGCATCTACTCCTTGGCCGACATGGGGAGGGTGCAGCTCAGGTATCGCGAGTACAATTGTTATCTGATGTGCGTCCGCAATATCGAGGTGTGACGCTGGAAGTACAGCAGGAAGACAAGGCTGAACTTCCAGCGCTTTAAACACAGCATGAGGCGAGGGGTATGGGGCTTGACGTCACAGTGGTAGACCATCACCTTTACCTTCTCAGGCCATGTATCACCGTCGAAAGCCAAGATGAAGGCACCGTTGCTCTGACCCCAATGAATGCGCCAGACGAAATGAACACCTCGCCACTAAAGTGCAAAAGAAGGTCGTTGTGGAATGTAATACCCTGGACCATATTTGAACTCTTGTGAGGCGTGATAGTAACTGAAACATCCCCTAACTTGTCACAATCGAGTATGCCCGGCAGTGTGCACAGGATGCTCATTTTATCAAAACTGACCCAGAGCGCATTTTGGACAAGCCCTCCACCTCCCCTGACTTTTCCTGTAAGTGCTCTATGAAGAACTGAGGCTTCACAGACAAAAGATTCCTCATCAGCTCTTTTACATACTAGGTAGTGGGACGAATAAGCTATGCTGCCATTCTTAGCCTTTTGTTCCTCCCATGTTGTGGCCAGAGAGGTTAAAGATTTGGGGTCATACGTGTTTGCATTAAATTGAGCCCAGGAACACTGACTGCTGGTGGCTGGCCACCAGCCAGAGAAGATATGAGAAGATGTCACACTTCATTGCCTGTCATCCACCCTGATGCCACCAATTCCGCCTAAGAGTCCTCACACGAGCCCACCCAGCCATAGCGAGGTCCACGTGGCAGGATGGCCATTCCCGTGAGTCCTGATGCCCTGGGGAGATACGCATCTACTCCTTGGCATACATGGGGAGTTAACGGCGCAGGCATCAGCAGAGCGAACCCTGTGTTGTCAAGGGGCTACAACAAACAGGGTACATGGCAACCCCACCACAAACTGGCTACTGTGCTGGATATCAGGTGCGAAGAAGCCCATGGTGGTCGTCGGCGCAGAAAGCGACAGCATAGTGGATGGCAGAAACTGCTCCCAGGAATGTATCCTCGCCAAAGAGACAGAGTGAGCGGGACTGAAAGTGACGAAGAGAAAGCGGGCTAAAGATCTCTGTACGATGGACACGATGCACCATGTAAGGTGCCCCTTCTCCAATTGGCTCTCTTCGGGAAAATTTTGAAAAATGGATGTCAAAACCCTACAGGGGGCCATCACCTAAAGGCTGAAAGGTGTGAGACGCCTTTTAGTCTCTTCTTGCGACAGGCAAGAATACCTCACAGGGCTATTCTAATCCGGAGCCTGCAATTGGTTCTCTAAAGGTCTTTTTTCCTATAGACGGTATCTATCCAAGTAGTCGTTATGCTTCTGTATCACTAAATGTCTTCTAGCCACTCCCGTTTAGCCATTTTGCACTTGTAAAAATTTTTAGATGTGTTTCCTTTCGCCTGCTTCATTTGCTGCATTTTATATTGTCTCCTTTCGTCAGTTCAGTATTTCTGATATCCATGGCTGTCTACGAGGCCTTATCTTTTTACATGTTTTATCCTCTGCTGTCTTTACTATTTCATCTCAATACCATCAGTTTCTACTATATTCCTTCGCCACGTTTTAGTTACTCGTTGCTTAATACTCCTGTATCTCCACCTCTAGTTGTTCCATGCTACCCAGATTCCTCTCTGTAGTTTCATACCTTCAGTTTTAATATATGGTTTATAAACAAATTTTTGTCAGAGTCCAACAATGCCCCAGGAAATCTCACAGTTCAAAATCTGGTATACAGATCTACCATGTAATCAAATTTACCCTGGTGTCCAGGTCTTTACCACTTATGCAACCCTCTTTCGCAACTCCAACGAAGTTTTTTTTGTTATGGATTTAGGTCGCAGAACTGCTACAGTCATTAGCGCCCGGTCTGACTCAGGAAAAGGTAAAGGAAACAGGAAACCAGCAGCAATGGGAACTCAAAAAATTGGAGAAACAAAGAAGGAAAGCTTTAAAAAACCACTATAGAAGAGGGTTCGTTGTCCCCAAAAAGAGTTTCAAATGACTGACGTCATCTCACTGGCACTAATAAACTCGAGAACGCGATCGGCTGAGCGCGTGTCATCTGCTAAAATGGAAGATATATCAGGCGACAGCTGTAGACGGGCGCGTAACGGAGTAAAATAGGGGCACTCAAAAGGTGTCTTACCGTCCACAGCTGAGAGCAGTGGGGACAGAGTGGGGGAGGATCGCCGCTTAAAAGATGTCGATGGCTAAAAAGACAGTGCCCTATCCGGAGTCTAGTTAAAATTACCTCCTCCCGACGACGCGTTCGGAAGGAAGAGGTCCAAGCACAGGGAAGAGCTTTCACGTCCCGCAATTTATTATTGGGAAGTGTCGACCAATGTGCGTGCCATGAAAGAGCAACACAACGACAAAGCACTCCGTAGCTCGGTGAAGGGAATCATGCGAATAGCTGGCTAAAGAAGAGAGACTGCAGCCTTGGCCGCTATATCGGCCGCCTCATTTCCACAGATACCATCGTGTCCTGGGAGCCAGAGGAACGCCGGAGCAAGTGGAGGCAGTCCTGAATCCGGTGGACCAGAGGGTGAACAGGGTAGAGAGCTTTGAGACTGAGGAGAGCTGAGAGAATCTGAACAGATAACATACTGTATCCGCTGACGGCGACGGATGTATTGGACAGCCTGGAAAACAGCGTAAAGCTCCGCAGTATAAACCGAACACTGGTCGGGAAGCTGAAATCGATTTGGGGTGTCGCCAACAATATAGGCACTCCCTACACCTAACGATGTTTTCGAGGCATCAGTGTAAATAAATGTGGCTTCCTTCATTTGTGCACAGAGCAGCAAATGCCTGACGATAAACAGGTGGAGGGGTACCATCCTTGGGAAACTGAAAGGTCACAGAGCGGGCAGGTCCAGGGACGGAGCCAAGGCAGCGCTGTACCCCAAGTTTTCAAGATGGTTTTAGGAAAGCAGAAGGAAAGAGAATGGAGCAGTTGACGGAAGCGGAATCCCAGTGGTAGTTGGGAAGAAGGGCGGCCTGCATACCCTAAATCCAAGGAGGCGTCGAAAAAATGTCATGGGCCGGATTAGCAGGCATGGAAGACAGATGGCTAACGTAACGACTCAGGACAGCTCGCCGATTGGACAGCGGAGGTTCAGCAGTCTCAGCACTAAGGCTTTTCACAGGGCTGGCGTAAAAAGCTCCAGACACTAAACGTAATCCACGGAGTCGAGACGCCGAAGAACAGACGGCCGAGCAGAGGAGTAAACTATGCTTCCATAGTCCAATTTCGAGCGCACTAAGGCGCAATAGAGGCGGAGGAGGACGACTCGGTCCGCTCCCCAGGAGGTACGATTCAGGACACGGAGGGTGTTGAGGGATCGCAGACAGCGAGCCGAAAGATATGAAACGTGGGAGGACCAGTACAGTTTTCTGTCAAACATAAGACCCAAGAATTTAGCGACGACCGAAAACGGAAGGTTGACAGGTCCTAGATGCAAGGAAGGTGCAACGAACTCCGTACAACGTCAAAAATTAACACAAACTGTCTTACTGGAAGAAAAGCGGAAGCCTGTTGCGATGCTCCAAGAGTGGAGGCAACCGAGACATCCTTTAAGACGTCTTTCAAGCAGGCTGGTCCGTTGAGAGCTGTAGTAGATCGCAAAATCGTCCACAAAGAGGGAGCCCGAGACATCAGGAAGGAGACAATCCATAATTGGATTTATGGCGATGGCAAAAAGTACAACACTCAGCAAGGAGCCCTGGGGTACCCCGTTTTCTTGGGAGAAAGTACGGGAGAAAGAGTTCACCCGCACCCTAAATGTGCGCTCTGCCATGAATTCGCGAAAAAATGGGGCAGCCGGCCTCGAAAGCCCCAAGAGAACAGTGTGCGGAGGATGCCTGTCCAACAGGTATCTTATGCTCTCTCCAGATCAAAAAATATTGCTACCGTTTGGCGTTTCCGGAGAAAATTGTTCATGATATAAGTGGAGAGAGCAACAAGATGGTCAACTGCAGAACGATGCTTTCGGAATCCGCATTGGGCAGGTGTTAGAAGACTGCGGGATTCCAGCCACCACGCTAAACGGTAATTCACCATACGCTCCAAAACCTTACAGACACCACTCGTGAGAGAAATGGGGCGATAGCTAGAGGGGAGATGTTTGTCCTTTCCAGGTTTCGGAACGGGAACGACGATAGCTTCCCGCCATCGTCTGGGAAAAGTACTGTCGGTCCAAATTCGATTATAAAGGCGAAGGAGGTAACTCAGACTATGGGTTGATAAATGCAGCAACATTTGGACATGGATACCATCCGGTCCTGGGGCGGAGGAGCGAGAAGAGAGGGCATGTTGGAGTTCCCGCATGGAGAAAACAGTATTGTAGCTATCGTGATTTTGAGAGGAGAAAGCAAGATGTCGCACTTCCGCTGCACCTTTCTTCGGGAGAAACGCTGGCGGGTAATTTGAAGAGCTCGAAATCTCAGCAAAGTGCTGACCCAATGAGTTAGAAATTGCGACGGGGTCCACTAAGGTATGATGCGCGACAGTGAGCCCAGAGACCGGGGAGAAACTAGGCGCGCCTGAGAACCGTCGAAGCCGACTCCAAACTTCCGAGGAGGGAGTGAAGGTGTTAAATGAGCTAATAAAGAATTTCCAGCTTGCCTTCTTGCTATCGCGGATGAAGTGACGGCATAGCGCACGGAGCTGCTTATAGCGGATATAGTTGGCCAAAGTAGGATGGTGACGGAAAATGCGAAGAGCACGTCGCCACTCACGTATTGCGTCACGGCATGCCTCGTTCCACCAAGGAACTGGGGGGCGCCGGGACAATTCGGAGGTGCGTGGTATTGAACGTTCCGCAGCTGTAAGAATAACGTCGGTAATGTGTGTGACCTCATCGTCGACGCTGGGAAAGCGACGGTCATCGAATGTCGCTAGAGACGAAAAAAGTGTCCAATCGGCTTGGGCAAAATTCCAGCGTCGCGGGCGCATATATGGCAGTTGAGGCTGCAGTCTAAGGACACATGGAAAGTGGTCACTCGAGTGTGTATCATCAAGAGCGAACCATTCGAAGCGCCGAGCTAGCGGAACAGTACCGACCGCAAGGTCCAAATGAGAAATTTGTCGTGGAGGCAGACAAAAATGTGGGTACCCCAGTGTTGAGGCAAACTAGATCCGCTTGGCGGAAGACGTCTAGCAATAGCGAGCCACGTGGACAAGGATGTGGAGATCCCCAAAGCGGGTGGTGGGCATTGAAGTCCCCAACGAGCAAATAGGGGGGGGTGGAAGCTGACCAAGAAGATGAAGGAGATCAGCTCGTGCCATTGGTGTGGACGATGGAATGTATACAGTACAAAGAGAGAACGTGTATCCAGAAAGGGAAAGACTGACGGCGACAGCTTGGAATGAACTGTTTAAGGGGATTGGTTGATAATGGAGAGTATCATGAAGAAGAATCATGAGTCCTCCATGGGCTGGAGTGCCTTCAACAGAGGGGAGGTCATATCAGACGGACTGAAAATGAGGGAGAACAAAGCAGTCATGGGGACGCAGCTTTGTTTCCTGAATACAGAAGATGACCGGCGAGTAGGATCGTAAGAGGATCGACAATTCATCCCGATTGGCTCGAATGCCGCGGATATTCCAGTGTATAATGGACATAGGGTGAACAGAAAATGGAGGAATGTGACCAAGGGTGCTGTCAACTCAACGACTGCTCAGAGCTTGCCACCGACAGCATGGAATGGCATTCAGCCGAAGGCAGAAGATCCTGATCCATAGGTTGGTCAGGAGCAGCTCCTGCCACCAGCGATCGGCCGGTTGACCGGCCACCAGCAGTGCGCCTCGGCGACACAGAAGACTGTCTAGGGCGATTGCCGCCAGGTGGTGCTGTAGATGGGACACGCCTTGGCGGAGAAGGAGAGGAACTGGGTTTCTTTGTAGCCTTCTTGGAAGTATGATGTTCAGATGAAGGAGGAACCGATGTTGTGCGGTACGTAAAAACTCTTCACGAGTATGCTCTTTTTTCGAAGACTTGGTGTCTGACTTTTGGGCTCGAGATTTAGCAGAACCCGACGAAGGGTGAGCCCGAGAGTGGGCAGGCGAAAGTGGTGAGGTTGAACGGGCGATCTTTGCGCTGGCCGATCTGACGACCGTGGCACTAAAGGTGAGGTCGCAAGTCTGCGTGGCCGCCTCCTTTGCTGGCCGAGGAGAAGCAAGGACAGTGCTGTATTTTCCTGTCTAAGGCACGGTGGGCTGTCGACTGGCGAGTAATTTTCGAGCAGCAAAGGTCGACACCTTTTCCTTCACTCTTATTTCCTGGATGAGCTTTTCGTCCTTAAAAACGGGGCAATCTCGAGAGGAAGCAGCGTCGTCACCCATACAGTTGATGCAGCGAGGGGATGGAGGTGGACAAGCACCCTCATGGGCATCCTTGCCACACGTAACACATTTGGCCGGATTGGAACAGGACTGGCTGGTGTGATTGAACCGCTGACATCGATAGCAACGCGTAGGGTCTGGGACGTAAGGGCGAACGGAAATTATCTCATAGCCTGCTTTGATTTTCGATGGGAGTTGAACTTTGTCAAATGTCAAGAAGACAGTGCGGGTTGGAATGACGTTCGTGTCAACCCTTTTCATAACTATGAACAGCCGTTACGCCCTGGTCAGACAGGTAGTGCTGAATTTCTTCGTCAGACAATCCGTCGAGGGAGCGTGTATGAACGACTCCACGCGAGGAATTTAAGGTACGGTGCGGTTCCACCCGGACAGGGAAGGTGTGAAGCAGAGGAGTACGGAGCAATTATTGTGCCTGGAGGGCACTGTTTGTTTGTAACAACAGGAAACCATTGCCGAAGAATCCCGCATGATTACCGGCGTCTCCGATGGCGCGCTCCTCCCTTGTGGGGGCCCTCTCTGAGGGCACGCCCACCTTAGGTGATTGTTCACACCTCAGGTCACACCTCCCGACACCACTTCTATTTCATTTGTAAATTTTTAACCTTCCTGCCCGAATACATGTTTTAGCATTTCACATTCTGACAATGAGTTTTTCCTGGTGACGTCCTCCTGGGTAGTCCACACCCAGAAATCCGGATGGAGGAGAGGGTGACTTACTTCCGAAGAAGGTGCCGTCATGTAACCGTACTAACGTTGTAGTTTCCTGTTGCATTCAGCTGTTTGCAGTACCAGCACAGTAAAGCATGTTTGGTCTGATAGCATTCTGTTATGAATGCACCTACAGTATGGCAGTATCACTGCGACAGCAAGCCAAAACACTGTCAAATTCACTGTTCCTGTGACACGTAACATTGCCCATGTAGGCGGCCACTCATCTCCGGCCGGCATTTGACAGTATTTATGCAATGAAACACTTTGAATTAAGTGATCTTTAATACAGAACATGCTAGTGGCCGTATCTTTTTCACCCTGTCGAAACAGAACAGTCCATGAACCTGCTGTATGCCGCTGCACACTAGCAGTACTCAGTTCTGTGTGTGGCTTTCTAGATTGAGGTGGTAATGAAAGTTATTAAAGCTCACCAGCTACAGAACAAATTAAGCTCTTAGTTCAGGCATACCAGCAGCTTGACTTAAATTTGTCGACTAAGCTGTAAACCCCTTTCAACAGGTATACAGTACGTTCGGCTACATAGTCATGATGTTTGATGTTGCCTAACTATGAAACATGCAGTAAATTAACCTTACAGATTCTGCCCTGCATTGTGCACAGTCGCGGGCCATCACTGTTTACATACTTGGCGCTACCGAGAGGGTAAGATCCTATTTGCTCACTTACAACGAGACCCGTAACTGCTGCCTAACGCAAGCTCATCCGTTCACGTCCCACGTTCGACCAACTCAGTTCGAAACACTTCGTTTAGCTCATTGTTGACGCCCCGAAATGCTTCGTGTGCGTTTTACGATGTTGACATGGAAATGAATAATGAGTATTACGTATGGTCTTAATATTTGTAATTGCTAAGTTGGTTCATGGCAGATGTGAAAGGAGGTTAATGAATGAAAGTTGACCATACCTCATTTCATTACTTTCGCCATACCAGGTACCAGTAACCATTTTAATTACTACGCAAGTTACAGAAGTTAACCCTATGACTCCCAGAGTTAGTAACGTCAATAATTTCTGCCTGACTAGCGCGTGCATGGCAAGAGGAAAGTGCATTGTGCACATACCCACCAGTAGTAGCCGAGTCCTTTTAACGATCGACCTAAGTATGCCTATGTCGATAGTTCGCGTTTTATCATCGCTGCCACTTGTAATGCCTATAGGCGGCTGCTGCTGCTGCTGCTGCTGCTGTGTGGATAATGCAGAGCTACAGGCAGGCACGGGAATCTGCCATACGGCATCCAGACTCTGCAGTGGCAAGGCAGCCACGGCGACATTCTGTTGCAGGCAGCTGGTCCCAGATACGGCATGATTGTGCTAGCTTCAGCCAGTTTTACGCTAACCTTGTTCTGTAAGGTTTATTAACTTCAATTTTATCTAGGAACATATCAGAACTCACCTGTAAATACTTTAGCTCGGCATTGCGTCAAACGCTTTCGCTAAACCGTACCCTGGCGTGAGCTTCGTTGCAGTGGAACTACATTTACAGCCATGTCAGGAAGTGTCCACTGAATAGCCAAGCAATGAAAAGGTATGGGAGCCTCCATGCACACGACTGTGTTAAGCTATGAAAAACAAGCTTCTAGGAACTGTTTAGTTGCCGAAGCAGCTATTTGCATGAAGGACCTAAGCCATGGCACATTGCGCAATTCCTTAACGGTTGTCGAGAACTATGTTCTTCGCAAGGTACTAATATCTTTGACATTATTATAGTAGTCCTGCAATACATTGTCGTCCACTATAAGGAAAGTAATTTTGATTATAGGGAACAGATATATTCAAACAAATTACGCGAATACAGCCGAGTCACCTGTCGTGCTCGCATGTCATACTATACGTAATAGCATTTTGAGAAGAGCAGGTCCAGACTACCTGCAGTAAGTTTAATATTCTTTACAATAACTCGTTTTTACTGCCCCCATCAAGTAACCTGCTAATACAACATCGTTGAGATTATCTACACAGGGTGATTGTGCATGTGAATAATTACACACTGGTACTTAACGTCTAGTTTAATTTGACATCCATTTTGTCACTAATTCTTAGTGATTGCGCGACATGTAATTATCAACTAATAATACGTTTTGACCTATGTTAATTTAATCAATGGCTTTCTCAGCATAATCCCAGTAACCGACATCGCACGTCATTAACTATTCCTTAGGATGACCAGTACCAAGGGAATGCTCTGAAAGATTTGCTCAGCTGTGTGTACGGTGCTATGCTTAACACATTGTCCCATTGGTCAAACCAATGTATGACAAGCCCTAACATCAAGGGATATTCTAGATCTTATTTACTCAAACCTATATCATCTTTAACAGATCCTAAGAGTACCCTAATCTTGGACGAAAAGCAGATTTTACATGTCTCCCCATAATAAGACCAATACTATTTGAAATTCTACCTTCTAAAGACGAGAACTGTATTATTTGCCATCTCATTTTCGTCACTCATCCGATCCGCGGTTTGCCAACAGATCAATGGGCGCCTTATCTGTCACTAATCATTCTGAAGAAAGGTTAGTTTGAAATTAGCGAACTCAGGTGACCGACTCACATCGTCCGAGATGTACGAATGTCTTGTACAAGGCCGCACGTACGGAGACAGAGCTCTCGTGAAAGGTAAGTAATTTAGGTTGTAATTAATTGTAGTTGAACACAAATACGTTCATTAGTGTGCTCTTCTAGCTTGCCATTAAAGGTTTATTTGCGTATTCTTCCAGTAATCGAAAAACTGTTTGTTTTGGTTACATTCGACTGTTTAGGCCCAATTTTTGAACGTGCATATTTAGCGTTATACCACAAATTGAAGTGCATTTGCTAATAGTTTACTTACATATTAGTTTCCAAAACATTTAGTGTCCTTTTACATCTGCATTTAATATATTATCGTCATCACTTAGACAAGATATTTACTAATTTCCAAACTACCATGGATACTAAGTGTGTGAGCTGCAGTAGGAAAGTTAGTTCAGGAGTTTTGTGCAGCTGTTGTGACAGGTGGTTTCATTGGTGAAATTTTAGTGGCGTGGGAATTGCGCAAGCAAACTAGACTCTCCAGTTCTTTTGCAGAGGTTTGCTCAAGAGATAGGATTGTAGCTGAACAGAAGGAGAAATTAAGAGCCCATCAGGCTGATTTGGACAGAGCGAGGGAGGAACTGAAGAGATTAAGGGGGAGGAGGGTAAACAGCGGTAGGAAGTGGTAGCTGGGAACAGGGGCTAAAGAGAGAACAGCGAGTTTCCCAATTGGCACAACCAATAGATTTGCCTCGCTACCACAGTTAAGGAAGAGGCTCCAGTATTAGATGTTAAGATGCAACAGAATCTCATTAGGAAACCAACTGTTTGGAGAGAAGTAGAAAGTAAGAGGAAAGTTCTGTTGCTAGGTAGCAGCCATGGAAGGTGTGGGCCAGATTTTGCAAGAAAAATTAGGTGACAGGTACCAGGTCACAAACATTCAAGCCAAGTGCATGTCTTAGCCAGGTGGTAGATGATACAGGTTCCTTGTGCAAGGGTTTCTCAAAGCAGGATCATGTGATAGTGGGTGGAGTGGGAAACAATATTGATAGTGACCAGGGCTACAGTATTGAGTGTGACCTGGAGGAAACAGCCTCTGCACGACCCCCACCAATGTTGGGCTGGTGCCTGCTTTCGTGTGGCATGATCAGCACCAGTTTAACAGCTGTCAGGAAAGTAAATATGGAGTTTGATCAGTTGCATAGGGGGGCCACTCTCAGACATTGGCTTGGTTCCTGTAGATGCTATTGATAGGGGGGGGGGGGGGGAGATTTCGTAAGGCATGGCTTATACCTCAATAGGAAAGGGAAGGGAAGGGAAGGGAAGGGAAGGGAAGGGAAGGGAAGGGAAGGGTAAACTGGCAGGGTTGTTAGCGAAATCCATAAGGGGACACTAATACTCATGGATGTATCTTTTTTAGATTAATATCAGTGTCCAATGGGAAGTTCAGGCAGGCAGGTACTGAAGAGGTCCAGAACTCCCAAGACTCACAACAGTAAAGTAAATAATAATGTTACTATATTTACCACAATATTGGCGGATTAAAGAAAAAGATTCTCAAAGTAACAAATAATGTTACCATTTTTCACCAAATTATTCCAAGATTGAATAAAGTAGCTGAGCTCCTGGTTTGTTTAGATGACATTGAATCTGATAATGTAGGAGATATACTATGCCGGTATGAGAATCACGTTGTGTCTGATACGGAAAAGGTAAATATCAGTGGTTATAAACTAGCTACACATATGAGTAGAGAGAATAAGGTGAGAGGAGTTGCCATATACGTCAAAAGTTATCACTGTGTAAAAAGCTTAGATATAAAAAATTTGTCTAGAGCAACATACAGAATCATGTGCCTGTCAACTTAAACTGAAGGAGGGCTCTTATTTTAACAGTATATAAAGGTCCCTTTCAGGAAACTCATTTACTTCTGGAAAACTTTGATACCTTCTTGTGCTTTCTGTCAGACAGGGGAAAGCAAATTATTTGTGAGGACTTCAATGTTGATTCACTGAAAGAATGCAATAGGAAGAATGATCTGGAAGTCTTGCTCAGTTCTTTTAATTTGACATCTGTCAGTTATTTTCCTACTCAGGTAGTAAAGGACAGCAGCACATTGATAACACTTATAGAGCAAGGTAAGTTTAAAAACAAATCTTTGTGCTGTTGAGAATGGCCTTTCTGATCATGGTGCCCAACTAGTTACAGTTTATGACAGATCCATTCAGTAATTCAAAACTACCCTCCACAGTTGTGCGTTCAGTTAATAACTCAATTAGAAATGTCAGGGAAAATCTTCTGCGATTTGACTAGGATGAGGAGTACAAGGAACCTGATGCTAATTTAAAATATAACTTATTTCATGATACTCTTAAGAGAACCAGGAAACTGTTTCCCCAAGAATATAGTTAAACCTAATTATAAGAAACCATGCAAAAAACCTTGGCTTACCAAAGGAATAAAAATATCTTAACCTCAAAAGGGAACTGTCTACTCTTGTTCTTAACGACCCAGAAACAGCCAAATATTAAAACTACTGTGCTACATTAAGGAAGGTTATTAAGAAGTCCAGAAACATGTGCATCATGTCAGATTAATACCCGATAAAAATCAAAACAATTTGGAATATTATTACAAAGGAGTCAGGGCAACCAAGAGTACAGGATGACGGCATTACCATCAAAGCGAATAGAAACTTAACAAGCCAGAAGTCTAAAACATTTTGAATAATCATTTTTTAAATGTTGTAGAGAAAACGGTATCTAAATTTTCATTAGAAGATGCAAGGCAGTTAATGGAAGAGGCCTTACCCACACCATTTGATATAACTGAAATTCCACCCACCTCTCCATCTGAAATTAGGAAGACGATGAACTCAAGAATAAAAGCTCACATGGAATTGATTGAATTTCCAGCACTGTAGTAAAAGTTTGTTCCCAAGAGGTAATTGGGATTCTTAGCCACAGACGTAATAACTCTCTGAAGGGTATTTTCCCAGATAGACATACTTCAGTCATTGGTAAAACACTGCATAGAAAGGGGATACATCTGATGTCAACTACCGCCCAACCTCTCTTCTGACTGCCTTCTCCAAAATTCTTGAAAAGTAATGTATTTTACAATAGCTTCACACCTTTGTAAAAAATAAAGTTTTAACGAAATGTCAGTTTGGTTTCCAGAAAGGTTTTTCAACGGAAAGTGCTATGTATACTTTCACTAATGAAATACTAAAAGCTCTGCGTAACCAGAAGTCACCCGTTGGGATTTTTGTGATCTCTCAAAGGCTTTTGATTGTGTAAATCATAGAATACTTTTAGATAATCTGAAGTACTGTGAGCTGAATGGGACAGTGCTTAAATGGTTTACATCAGACCTAACTGGAACAGTGCAGAAAGTTTAAATACGCAGTTCACATAAGATCCAAAAACCTTGTGATTTCTCAGACTCGGGAACAACCAAGAATGGGGGGGGGGGGGGGGAGACCCACAAGGTTCGGTCTTGGGGCCTCTGCTGTCTTAATATATTAATGACTTGCCTTTCTGTATTCACGAAGATAGAAAGCTGGTACTTTTTGCCAATGATAGAAGTATAGCTATGACACCCAACAGACAAGAATTAACTAATGAAATTGTGAGCGATGTTTTTTCAGAAAATCATTAAGTGGTTCTCTGCAAATAGGCTCTCAAACTTTGACAAAACATATACAGTTGTACACAGTAAATGGAATGACACCATTAACAAATATAGAAACTTCCTGGCAGATTAAAACTGCGTGCCAGACCGAGACTCGAACTCGGGACCTTTGCCTTTCACGGGCAAGCGCTCTAACAACTGAGCTGTAAATATAGACTTCGGTCAGAAATAGGTAGCTAAGGTAGAATATTCACAATTTCTACGTGTATGCATTGATGAGGGGTTGAACTGGGAAAAACACACTGAAGATCTGCTGAAACGTTTGATTCCAGATACTTACGCTATTAAAAGTCATTGCCAATTTTTGGCGATATCCATCTCAGTAAATTAGCTTACCACGCCTATTTTCATTCTCTGCTTTCGTATGGCGTCATTCTGCGGTAACTGAGTAAAAGTGTTCATTGCACAAAAGCGTTTAATTAGAATAATTGCTGGAGCTCATCCAAGATCATCCTGCAGACACTTATTTAAAGAGCTAGGGATATATTCACTTATGAAATTTGTTAGTAACAGATCGAACGAACTCGAAAGTAATAGTGTACATAGCTACAACACTAGGAGAAAGGATGATCTTCACTACTCAAGGTTAAATCTAACTGGCTCAGAAAGGGGTAAATTACGCTGCCACAGAAGTCTGGTCACTTACCTAATAGCATCAAAAGTGATAGCCATATAGCATTTAAAAGGAAATTAAAAAATTTCTGAATGGCAACTCCTACTCAGATGACATTTGGATATAGTAAGTGGGTAATTTCCCCATCCTCCACCCCAAAAAAATATTAAGTATCATGTAATATCTTGTGTAATTTAATATCACGTATAGACACCTTTCATTAACCCGACACGTTCCACACCATTACGACGTGTGGTATTCATGATCTATGGAAGTACTAATTAAACTAATAAAACTATGTTAATATCCCGACAGCTCTTTTCGTACCTTGAGGACAACAGCAGCAGCGATTGCGCCAGCACACTGGGCCGCTATGTACATCACGGCCCTCAGGAGGAAAACGTGGCCGGCTGACAACAGGCCCACCGTTACTGCTGGGTTTACGTGCGCGCCGCTCACATGACCCAGGCACTGAAACACCATATACCATCCATCGCTCGCTGATTCCTTATTTTGTAATTTTCTGATGGTATTAACGTACGCGAGGATGCAAGGCATCTGAGATTGTGCTGTTCATTGTACAAAATTTTCAAGTTATTTCATCTGCCTCGTGTCACAAACATGTGAATAATGAAATAGTCTGTTTACCTTTATTTCAGTATCTGCATAATTAGAATATATGTTAACAGCAGTACTAGCTCTACTGTGAGCAGACTATTGTTGCACGAGCCCCTGTACAAAATGCTTCAGGTGACTTCAAAAATCAAGCATTTGTTAGATAATGCTAACTACCCATTACAAATGCCTCACGACGAGCGTTGTGTCAGTTTGTTTTGAAGAGCTCTACGTGCCATTAGAACAGGATGGTCACCCTAAATTTGAATTGTAAAAATGACTAATCAAGTGGTGACCTTATCTCGTTATGTTAAACGGATTGAACTAATGTGTTAACTCGTAGTCCTTCCACATGAGAAATCCTGAACCGAAAGAATACACTTTACTATGAAACAAAATCAATGAAACTACTACTGCACACCCCCTGTAACTATTTGCGTGCGAAACGGTTGGTTGGACACTTGTTTGCTTGTTACGGGACTGAACAGCGTGTTCGTCAGTCCATAGGCCTAGATAGTTCATCCTGAGTTGGTGACCGCCACAAATTTGAAAAGATTATTGAAGGTAGGAGCTTTAAGGCATGCATTGAAGGTAAGACTGACGTCAGAGCTAAGAATTTCCAGAAGGTATATTGATCGGACCTATACATAAGACAGAACGGACAGAAGGTCGCATTTCATCCCTCACTAACCCGATTAAATGTTAAGAAAACTGCATAGTAAAGAATCTCTTATCTATGAGATGCTTAATAGTGAAAGTGAGAAGGCTAAAATGTAATGGACATATGGTGGACAATCAATAACAAAAAGGCGAAAAATCAAGTCATCAGGTGGGTGGGGCCAGGCGAATGTCGCCCACGCCCCTGCATGCGACAGAAGTCAGCTCCAATCCGTTATCAAAGTGGTGACAAGAGGAACAACACCCACTATTAATTTGAGAGCTATCGCTGACACGAAAAATGGGGTGTAGCGGAAGGAGGGCTGACCACATCTAAGTGCAAGTGGATGACAGGCGACTGGTAAAGGCAATACAGTTTAGGGTCACCCCCACCTAGCATGTGACCAGTTCCAACCAACCCTCACCTACCCAGAATGGCTTTTAAAACTGTGACAAAAACCACTGTCAAAACAGAACTAGTTCCACTCAATGAGTTGTCCAACATTAGAGGTAAAGTGTTCAGAAGACCAGTCTTAGCATGGATAGGCAGGAGGAGGAACCATTCCACCAGGATATGAGCTACTGTCTGCAAAGACGGTGGATTGCTTCTTTGAGGCACGTATGAAGTGTTGTGCCGCAGTGGTCTCTTTGACATTGAGTTTATTAGAGGGGCAATAACCAACCAGATGTTCATATGTGAATAAGCTGGATCGTCAAAGTGAATGTTGACCGAGTGTTCACTTCTGTAACTGAATAGTCTGATGCCGATGTGAAACCATGTTCAGACGTGTGATAGCATGGCTAACCTCATTACAGATGTCTGAGGCCATAGGCTGGCCAGACTGGTGAAACAGGCGAGGCGCAGAACTGTGGCGGACCTAACGTCAGAAAAAATGGTTCAAATGGCTCTGAGCACTATGGGACATAACAACTGTGGTCATCAGTCCCCTAGAACTTAGAACTACCTAAACCTAACCAACCTAAGGACATCACACACATCCATGCCCGAGGCAGGATTCGAACCTGCGACGTAGCAGTCGCGCGGTTCCGGACTGGGCGCCTAGTAACGTCAGACTAATGCCGGTCAGCAGACAAGTATGTGTGAGCATAAAGCGCAACTAACACTCCTCATGATGAGCCTCCACAGCTAACGACCCACTCATGTGCCAATGTTGACACCACATCTGCAACTGCGACTGAAATGGACATGACCATCCGCACTGGATGTTGGCGCAATGGTAGAGCATTATATGGTCTGATGAATCCCGATACCTTTATCATGCTGATACGAGGGCACGAATCCATCGTCTTCTGGGGGAACTGCTCTTTCACGCCTGTACTGTGGGAACATTCACGTGGGCATCCATGGGTCCAGTAGAGTTCGTGCAAGACACCATGACAGCTGAGCAGCCGTGTACACTGGTTGCAGACCACGTACATCCGTTCATGAGGATCATGTTTCCCGATGGCAGTGCAGTTTTAGCGGAATAATGCGCCATGTCACAAAGGCAGGATTGTGGTTGAGTGGTTCACAGAACAGTAGTGAGCTCTAATGTGCTCACGCCCTCCCCAGCTCGCCAGATCTGAACCCACTAACCCATCTTATGTTATTTAATGTGCCCCGCTTCCCTATAATTCACGGGAATGGTATGTGCACAGATGTGGTGCCAACTTGCTCCAGCGATTTGCTAGGGCCTCACTGCTATGCCACGAAACGGCACTGCTGTTATTTGTACCAAATGTGGACATACTATTAGGTAGATGGTCAATGTTCTGGCTGATCAGTGTAAGTAGCAGTAGCACCCTGATACTCTTGCAAAACAACTGGACACTGAATGATCATGGGAGTAACTATATGATCTTGAACCAGATTAATTCGTTATCTGGGTAGTGTACTGAACAGGATATGCGGAACAGCAGGTTATGTGAAGCTCCTGGCAGAAGTTAGAGGTGCATTTCAGCTGGTAATTCTGCTGGAGGGTGTCAGCGAGGCGATGCACCGTTTACACAAAAAGAAGTTTGAGTGTGAGGAAACTGATGGATGATCGCTTACGTGATCAATACTTTGTACCCTCTGACGAAGTAAGAACCTAACTTCGGCTGGGAGACCACAGGAACGGTACAGCAATTCTCAACAAGGTGGAGCCGAGCCATAAATTATCAACCATAGAATCCAGCAAGACTATGGCCCTGTATGTATGGAAGAGAGTGATTTACAACTAAAGATGTTGACAAGTAAGTGGGGTCAAGCTTCTGCATGAAGCTAGTTTTTAGTAGCCACATGTTGCATAAAAGTAAACCTTTAAGAAGGTGACTTCCCAGAATAGGACTGCAACCACATCCTTGTTCTGCGTCAGAAAGCAGGCGTCAGCATGGGCTATGGTGTGACGAGAAATGCACCACACTTTCACAGGAGATATTTGTAAACCATGGAAAGGTTATTGTATGTTTAAAGGGACTTGCTACTGAGTCGTTAGCCCATTTCATGACACGCAAAAAGGTAGGAAGCAACTACACAGGTAAGTCAGAGTTAGAAATGGTCGTGACAGTAAAGCCGACAGGTAAAGGTAAAAGCAACCCAGACAGAATCGGGCACAAGAGCGTCTAAAGGCACAACAATGTGAGGGGGAAGTAACTTTCTTACGAATTTAAATGGGACTCCTTAGAACCACATAGCTCATGCTAAACCTTTTTAGATAAATTCAAAGAACCTGTATTCACGAAAGACTGCTGCCACCATCGTGCATATCAAGGTAACAGTAAATTTTTGTTAAAAACGGCACCAAGTGGCAAAGTTTTTTTTTCTATTTTTAGGTGCTGCATCCGAATATGTTTGCCAAAAAATTTCGTGATGCAACACTGAAAAATGCAAAAGGTACTGTAACAACAACGACGCTGCACTATTGTACAGTTAAGTAAATTTTTTTCCATCTGATTTTTCGAGAAACTAGTGTAACTGATGTTCTGATTTCATTTCTTTTTTGTTTCATGTCATTGTGTTAAGAAAACTGAACAAGTTTGAATGTGAATATTAATGCTTTATGTCAAATGTCAAGCAGTATTTTAATAGAATTGAAATGTAACAAATGTTGAAACTGTTGCAAGATGTTTAAAATCTTAACTGTACGTCTGGTCCATACGCAGGCAATGTGTTAGGATATGTATAATGTAAAACCTCGGGTGAATACCCTGTCTGTAGGGGAGCGGTGAAAGGTGGATGGCAGGCGAGCGCGGGAAAATGCACGCGGGCACTGCATGGCACAACGGGCTCAGCAGTGGTAGTTGGAGTTTGGCATTGGTCTGAGCAACACCTTCTGGAGCGAGGAGGCTCTCCAGGAAGACGTTTCACTGAGCCTCGAGTATGCTGTTCCAACGCCCACACAGCATGGCAAAATTCCATAGGCACTAAATGGAGAAGTATTGCGACGCTAAGAAGAATTGAAGTGCCGATACGTCAAGAGCCATAGCTGTGGTTGTATGTGTGCTCTGTGCCTCGCCATCTCGCCGGTCGCCAACCGCCGCATCGATAAAAGCAGGTTGAAACTTTTAGTACTGTATTCGTATGGACCATAGAGTGAACTGTTCAATAATAACCTAAATTTTACCAGAACTTTCCCCTCATTTAATTATCCTCACAGCTAACCTAGACAGGATCCTTTCCAAAT
Source organism: Schistocerca piceifrons (assembly GCF_021461385.2). NCBI lineage: Eukaryota > Metazoa > Arthropoda > Insecta > Orthoptera > Acrididae > Schistocerca > Schistocerca piceifrons. Next base: position 489,948,937 of record NC_060149.1, on the reverse strand, counting down.
GTTGTGCAATCCGAGTGTCCCGAAATGAAAAATTAAATTTTGTTAATAATAATTACTTGCAGACCTAGTTATGTTTGAATGGTGTTTAAAGAACTGTTTTGTTAATGAACCAGTAAATGAATAACGGTCTAATGAAGTTGAAAGGTAACTAATATTGATATAGTAATGAAGTTTAATTATTTCGAGACAGATATAAAGGTATTTAAATGAGAAGTAAATAAGATAAAAAGAGTAGTAACTCATACTGGAAATCGTGAACGCATGATAATTTCAGTAATCAATTTTTTAAATATAGTGATCATAACAGTTACAGGGCCCCCGCCCCTTTTTATTCATTTGAATTCTGTAGTGTTCCACATTGGTTTGACCAGCAAAAGTTAAAGTCAATATATAAGTCAAAATTTATCAGTGTTTTATCTTCATCAAAATTGACATTTTGTGTGTGGCTCGAAAGTGCTATTTCTAGGGTAACCTATGCCCTATTTTAATCAGATCAATAGACAGTACGAAGCTTTGTAGTATACATTATAGTGTAGTGTTATGTATTCATGGTTTTTCCATATCAGTACTGAACGTGAAACTATCAGTTCAATAGATTTTCTGGTTCTAAAATTTTACTATGTTGCGCAGTGTTACTACGTGTTTTGCATGAATATACATCAACTTGTACAAGGAAGAAACTCAATGCCTAATTAGGCTGGCGACCGCATTATTATTAAATTGGTAGCATCTTCAGTGTTGCTTTTGGTCCATCCTGACGTGTAATTGCATTTCGAACTTACTTGACGGATCATTGTTATTACAGAGTGGGTGTAAGTCTGATTTGCCACTATTCAGGTACACGCGGTCAATATCTATACGAAAATCCTGTCTCGTAAGGTGAACCCCGCTCACTTACCATAGTACAGGCTTTAATGAGTATTGTGTGCCCCACGCGCACGTTACAGTACCATTTTGGGCACTTGTTGCATCTAACAAAGTACCAACTTCTGGTAAGTAACTTCTATTCAGAATGGAAGTGTACAAAATTTCCTACCTATTTCACTACCTTTATATCTCCGACAAACTTAGGGCTCAAGCGCTAATTGAGAACTGACGTGTGTCGACTGTCTCCTTAAAACACTTTCCATTCCAAATCCATTATTATCAGCTGTAACTTTGTGAATTCCTCCTAGTTTTACGTTGAATACAATGTAGAATGTGTTATCCGTTATGGAAGCTCCAGTAAGACGAGAAGAACCGTTTCTAAATTCACTTTGTATTCAAGTTCTAAGCAAATGTGATTCCGTCTACGTCTTCGTTTTATATTCCATACCTTCAACATGGCTGGTTAGAGAACTTTTCCACACAAACGACTTTTCTTACACTTTTACCCCTGTCAGTTTTCGCTGATAACTGGAAAGTACGATATACGTCTAGCACTTCGGCGCCACTCTCACTTTGGCGCCCCGAGCGGCACACCAGAACGAGATGGCCGGAGGAGGAAATTTGTTTCTCATGGCTCTGTATGGGAAAGGTCATGCGACTAAAGCGAGTGATTTGGAATGCAGGCAATACGTATCTTCAACGCACTAAAGTGAAACCAATATTGCCTCACCACTTCTCACCGAAGCTACTGCATGACAACATTCAGTTTACTTTCACGTGGAGCAGTTGTTATCCGGTCGAACAATACTGAACAAAACGAGTTGCGTGGAAAACAAGTAGTGGTCTCTTGCCAGTGCAACTGAGCCCTGCACTGGACTAGACTCTAGCCATTACTTGTAATTGTTAAAGACGGCTGTCAATGCACTTGTGGAGGCAGGAAAGCTAACACATTGCTCCCCGATTTTCACATCGTGCGAAGAGCGGAATGAACGTCCAGCCCCAGTGAGGCAGCACTGGTCTAGCTTAAGTGACTAAAGGAGACCGAGTGTGAGTAGAGACACTTGCACGAAGCGGAAGATACGTCATCTTTTTCGTAATCCTCCCTCCTTGAGATGATCAAGCTTTTCTTACTGTCTCTTACTCCCTGGATTAAGAAGTCCCGATGCTGATGCAACAACCCGAACCTTTACCAAGACCCACTGCCTTCGAAGGACCTCAGCTAGGACCCTCTAAACGACGGTACATTTCTGCCCAAATTGTTTTTACGTAATCATGTAACTTAATATGAATAATTTTCAACGATTTTTCGTTGAAATTCCAAATTTCTTGTCACAGCTAATACAAGGTCTGATTTGTGTAACTTTTACATTATGTAATTTGTGAAATAATGACCTTTGCATATGCGATATAATGTTGGTATGTGAAGAGAATTGGAGGAATTCACTGACAGCCTTTAAAAATCAATTCGAGTTGTGGAGCGGAAAAGTGAGTTTCTTCATAGGGCAGAACAAATACGTCTGTTTTTAACTAACGCTTGGGCACGACGGCTCGTGGGTGAAAAATCCTTAATAACGGCATTTCTAGGAAATTTTATGCACTCATTTCGAATAGGGAGGTTATTTACGAAAATATGACTTCCTAGTTACAAGCAAGGAACAGCCAAAAATGTTTCTGCATTTTCTCAAGGTCATGAAATTTTGCAGGCAAAATTAATTCCGGTTTAGCACCCCCAGAAAACAATTGCAATCAAAACCACTCCACAACCTTCCTGGTCAAAACAAATTTTCACTAAAATAATGAGAAATAGGTAAGTATGTGCGGTGTCTTGCGCCAATTTTCTCTGTTCACCAATGGTATGGGAGAAACACCAGTATTGGTTCTATTTACCCTCCACCGAGTGCTGTACAATGATTCACTGACTTAAGATGAACGTGGGTCAACACAACTGACGTGTACCGTGTAACGCTCACAAAGTGTGATCCAAATTTGACTGCCAGGGAAATTTTTGTTCAGGATAGCCCATAACAGCAAGCGTGAGGACAGCTGCTAAGAATACCAATAAGTTTCGGTATTTTCGCTGGTAACTTTTCGACCACCCAATTTGCTGGTATGACCTCTTGCGCAGCAACTATCATCTCTCCGTACACTGAACTATAGCTTGCCCGACTACGATTTGAGCATGAAACAACCATAGTGTGTTTCAATTTCTAGTCTATGCAGATGGATTGCACCTAGTGCAATGTTACGGAAGGTCCTTAGAAGTGAGTTATGATTCCGGGAAAATTTAAATATTTAGTAAACACTCAGTAAAAGCTTTTATTAGCTAAATTTTATGACCACACGGCTCGTTTCGAGTAGGCCCCTGCTCACAACCGTTTATTTCGCCCGTTGTCTAAGGACTGCGATTCATTCGTCTAATCCCGTAACGTGGCAGTTTTGTATTTTTAGAGGGTGCACCATTACGATGAATGTGACGGTTTGATCATTCACACTGAATTGCAAGTGTTACTATCAGAACTATATAACAAATGATAGGTTCCTCCAAAACATAGGCTATTTCAGCTTCGGGCACTGATGTCTAAGTGCATGCTGAGTATACTACGTAAGTCGAACAGAAGCATATATCCTGACGTTACATTGACTTTGAAACTTACTGATTTTAACGCGAAAGACAAGAAATAATTACAAGGAGTGATGAAACACCATCCAGCTCTACACGAACTATACAGTAGCAGTATAAATGTGTATATCAGAATGAACAGTAGTCAGTCCCCTTGACGTAATGTATTTAAGGCCTAAAGTTAGAGGTCAATTACGTAATATTGTCACCATAGGTCTTAATACCTTTGGTATTTCAAATACTTAGAGAAAATAGCTCATACTTTAACAGTGACGTCTTCACGTTATAGAAGAAAGAATCCAAGCGGAAGTACTGACCACATTAACGGATCAGTTTACACTTTAGTTTTGCCTGGTATACATTCATTGGAATAAAATCCGAAAGTAATAAGACTAAATTCAGGAAGAGACTTTCAGTTACTTTGCTTACGTATTTCAGCCTACGTAAAACATTCTGGCAAACATTTGATTGTTTAGGGCATTCACTTAGACAAATTGGCGATGTAACTGTTTCAGAAAAACCACACTTTAAAACTGAAAGACTGATGTGCAATTCCTCCCACTATAGATAAATACCTTAATAGGGGCTGTTAGACCACTAAGTCAAAACGTTTTATTTCAGTTGACAGCACTGTCCCAAACCAAGATTAGGTATTTTGTGTATGAAATATTACAAGTGCATAACTTTCATTCTGACAGTTAATTCTGTAAATGTTAGTTCAGTTTACTGTTATGCATTCACCTATTTTGACGATCTTAACTGACAACCACGCGGGGTAGCCGCGCGGTGTAGGGCTTCTTATCTCCCCGTCGGAGGTTCGAGTCCTCCCTTGCGCACTCGTGTGTGCATGTTGTGCATAGAGTAAGTTGGATTAAGTAGGACCGATGACCTAAGCAGTTTGGTCCCCTAAGGTCTTACCACCAATAACATTTATTCCGAAAGGAAAAGTAACTGCCAAATCGGGAGCTGATAAATAAAATGGCTAAGGTAACTGCCGAAGACTTCAGAATTAGCATGAAAAGAACGTAGCTGTTCCAAAAGCAAGCAGTTACGGCAAATTTTCCGACAAACTAATTTGTCCGATAGTTTCAGTGAGGATAAATGTAATATTTGAACTAAAGCTTCACAATATACCCATTACGTCTATATTCTTGCTTAATAGCATCAAATGATAGCTAAGCTCAAAAATGCACACTTTTCCAGTGACATTGCCATTACAAATCTCTGAACAGTACATTCACTGCACTGGATATAGCAACTGGATTTAAATATATTAATAAAAACCTGTTACTCACCTGAACAACACATGCAACAATCAGCCCGAAGGCCAGTGAAATTTGAACAGTCGTTGGCTTGTATCCTTCAGACCAAGCTACAGTGGTAGAGCCACAGCCTACGAGGACCAACAGGAATGTTCCTATGAACTCCGCTGCAAACTTTCGCCAAGTAGTGCTGTACACTTCGACCTCGTGCAAACCTGCTGCAGCCCAAGCGCCTATAGAGGAAGTATTTTACAGTAGTTTCACAGAATCCCAGAGCATGTCTTACATGTGACTTTCATATCAAAGCTACTAACGATGTTTTACAGTTACTGTTATACAGATACAAAAGATTAACTGTATCGTATGAAATACACCAGAGCTATTTTACGAAGTTGCTTCTTTGGATATTGTTAATGAAATGCTCATAAATCTCACAGTATCACTATGCCATAACGGCAGATTTAAGTTTGCCTAGTCTCTGAACCACTTGTTGCAAACGTAACGCTAACGTTTTACGAATAACAAACCGTAGCTTTATGAATATTTCAACGTATTTTACTATAATTTCTTAAAGCTGCTGAAACACTGACGGTATCCAAAACTTTAAAATAGTTAAGCGGGAAAACTAATTTTCCAGCGTTTGTATCAGTGGAGCGTTCGAACTTATTAGTCTGCTTAGGTTCCAAGCAATCGCACTGGAGGCGTCTGAAGAGCCTGCAGTGATTAATAATGCTGCACCACAGTTCCTACCGTATGCCTGCACGTCGCCAATTTCCTTGTCAATGATTTCTGCGAACTTAAGCTGTAACCATCTTATTTGCACAATCTCAAATCGTTGAGAAGGATATTTACGTCATGTGCAACCAGTGATACCAACGCCGAAAAATAATTTGTTTTTCCGCTTAACTATTTTAGGTATTTGGATACCGTGAATCTTTCAGCAGCTATAAGAAATTATAGTAAACTCCTTCGAAACATTTGTAAAGCTACGGGTTGTTATTCGTAGAACCGTAACATTTACTTTCCGCGTTAGAAGTCTGAACTCCGAGAAGTTCCTCGACTTAAGATACCAGTAACTTCAGAAGAGTTTTGTGGGTTCTGTCAACGCTTCCAGCATCATTAGCATGTGCTGGAAACTTTAATATTCAGTTTCAGACGATATGCACAAAGCTAATGTCAGACAAGCGACGAGAATTTAAGGTCCTACTATCGACAACTACAATTGACTTTCTTCCCCATTACGATTTTGCTTTCAACCAAGATCTGATTAACAGTACGCCGTTCAGTCACAAGTTTTTACCTATCACTAAGAAGACCATCACCAGTTGGTTAGAATACTTTGTGAACTATTTCAGCAACATTAGGATTACCGCCAGGCAGTACACTGAACTAAGGGTAGTTTCCTTTAACTGCTATTTTTGTACGGTAGACTGCTTCAAGAGAAAAGACTAGGTGGAGCTTCGCAGTTTCGACCGCACCCTTGTATTGCAAAGAAGTGGGTTCTAGAGATTTCACTCTACGTAGTACGTATCACTTCAGTCGAATGGAGTTACTTGAAGAGAACTTTTTCAGAACCAAAGTTCTGAATTTCACTTAACTACAGCTGTCTACAGAAGACTAGATACATTATGGAGAAATTAATAGCCCTAGAGTATATTCTTATAACGTGTTTTACACTTTATGACGCAGAAGCAGCCAAATCTTTAACCCACTTACTAACGGTTCTCTCAAACGTATTCGAGTTTAATTTTACTCTTGAGACTTCCGTGACAGACCCGTTTAGAAGCCTCTCCTAGGTGCTGCCAGAGAAAGTAAATACCGTAACATTCTTCCAGCTGCCTGACGTCAGGTGGTTACTGCTACCAAGCAGCGAAAGCTGTTACTTACAAATAGCAGCCACAGGCTCTCTCTAGCAGATATCTGGAACAAATGTGGGATTTTGGTAACGTGAATCTGTGACAGTATTTCATTTTGAGATGTTTCATGGGTTAAAACGGTAATTCTGAAATTAGAGAATTCCATGGCCCATGAATGACACTCTTCGATATCCTTTGGCAGGAAATTTCATCGTTTTAAAGTTCAATATATTTGCAAAAATTAAAGCTAACATGCCAAGCTTTTCACATGCATAACAATACGAGTGAAATAAAATACTGATTAAAGGGATAGCGATCCAACCTGAACGAAAGAAAACTGCACACTTTTCTAACCTCCGTATCAATTCATCCTTACTACACACTATTCCACACTCCACATTCTAACGCAGCTGATTCGCGTTAACACTGACCTTCCTTCATATTCGCATAGCACGGCATGACTGGAAACAGCTGCACACTGACCAACAAGATGTCCTCGCTCGACTGAACGGGAAATCATATCCGTACTAGTCAACCAGTACCGTATTGGCGCAAACATTTTCACGGCAAAGACTATACACTTCTACCATCAGTCCACGTTTGAAACTCTCAAGTTTTCTTTAATGTATAGAGAGCCAATCTGCATGCTGAATTTTATGCTCAGCAATGAAAAATAATTGTTGGATGAACATACAAATGTTCAGCATGTTTCCTGATAGGCATCCTTCGTGTTTGACATTAAGGCGACAGTGACAAGTATACTTTAGGTGATTTTTTTTCAGATATGCTCTGTGAATGCTTACTCCGAATCTTCGAATCTAAACTAAATGCCGGCCGCGGTGGCCGTGCGGTTCTGGCGCTGCAGTCCGGAACCGCGAGGCTGCTACGGTCGCAGGTTCGAATCCTGCCTCGGGCATGGGTGTGTGTGATGTCCTTAGGTTAGTTAGGTTTAAGTAGTTCTAAGTTCTAGGGGCCTTATGACCTAAGATGTTGAGTCCCATAGTGCTCAGAGCCATTTGAACCATCAAACTAAATACCGACAAACCTAAGAACATTACTGCATGAATACACTGTAATATATTGGAATGAATTTATTGCATAAATAAGAAGCAGGTGCCAATACTTTTTACGTGTTGCCTCCCTACCTATTAGTGTGCTAAACCATAAGAAATAAGTTGCAGTAAACTGTCTTTTACAGTGCTTTAATCTGTCTTCGTGGTGGACATTGGTTCATCTAATTGACTCTGTGGTACTACATCGGGTTAGAGGAACTGTTCATGGTCTTCATTTCGCAGGCAAACATGAGATATCGTAGAAATAGGAACATCTAGGATTGTTTACACACTGACTGGATTAAATTACAGATATCTGCACACAGTCATATAGAAACAGGATGCAGAATACTGTCGAATTCGCCCGGTGGATGGGGTGAAACTTGGCGGCTTCTAGTAGCCTCTCGAAGCCTGTATACGAAATGCTAGCATAGGATTATTTTATCCTCTCCTTTCTTTAATTCCAATTTTCCTTGTATGCTAAGAGTCGAATGTTTATACCATCGCAAAACAAGAATGGCATTACGTTATTAAGTTAAAGCACATCACTCACAAGGCCAGCGCAATTAAGAGCAAAGGAAAAGTTAAACAATAGTATTCGGACTCTGTGTCTATTTCAGCGCGCTAGTTCTGCTTTTATGAAGTTCACTCACCTGGGATGATTGGACTGTAGGTCACATTCCTCTCTGCTGTGCTTAAATTAGTATTCCACAGTTCCATTCTGGATGCATCTCAACTCCGCCTTGGGTGCAGATTGTATTTTCAATTAACCTGTATTCTTTTGAAACTCTTAGACAGGTGTACAACAGTCAAATGGTTCTAACCATAAACAGTGTTGATCGGCTTCAAAGCCCAAAATTCTTTGCCCTTTAACTCTCTAAATTAAGGAAGGTTCCACTCTCACACCTCGTTAAGACGAAGTCATTAGAGATATACTGTATTGTATGTTAACCGGGGACCTAGAAACGACGGAGAGACTCCGTCCCCGCCGCAGCCGCAGTGGTCCACAACCCCACGACGACTACCGCAGTCCACTTCACCCCTCCGCCGCCCCACACCGAACCCAGGGTTACTGTGGGCTTCGGCCCCCGGTGAACCCCCCAGGGAACGTCTCACATCAGACGAGTGTTTGCGTGGTAGAGTAACGGTGGTGTACGCGTACGTGGAGAACTTGTTTGTGGAGCAATCGCCGGCATAGTGTAACTGAGGCGGAATAAGGGGAACCAGCCCGCATTCGCCGAGGCAGATGGAAAACCGCCTAAAACCATCCACACACTGGCCTGTGACGGACCTCGACACAAATCGGCCCGGCGTTAGACCGGACGGCCAACCTGGCGGGCAGAGATATACTACGCAAGCTCATATTATACAAACATCGAGATCGGCTGTGGCTTTGTTACAGTAAATATCTGAACTTCCGCCAGAAATGCTTTTAGAGAACCACTAAACCCTAAATCATAATGGGAGCGCAGATACTTGGATCCAGCCTTCCCTGAATACGAGCTAATTATTTTATCACTAGCTACCCTATCTCGGTATATATTTTCTTAATTTTTGCGTAACTTATATTCTTAGTGGGTATGACCTCCGTCAACGATTCTTTCAGAACAGTTTACAGACGTTTGCTAGGTGTATGATCCAAGGGCTTCCTGGTATGTAGTACGTAGTTATCAAGCAATGCACATATGCGTCACTTAACTATATTTAAGAACTGTTTTTAAAATATTATGATGGAAACTAAACTGGATATGCAGTACTGTTGATACTGTTTCTGTTAGGGTCAGTTATCACTTACTGCTACTGACGATTCACCTGTTTAGATACGGATATGTATGTTCATTTCATATAGTACAAAAGAAAGAACCAGTGCAACAATAACTCAGAGTGACACTGTTAGTACTCAATCACCAACTGTCAGCCGCCACATACATGGTCTTGGAGTGAAGTTCCTGACGGAAAAAACAACCGTCCTGAAGATGTTTTGCAGGATATCAAACGTACCATCGTTTGTAAATACACTCTCTAGCTCAAGACTTTTGACACCATTTCCGGACGTGGCCTTTCTTGACGTTAAGGAGCAGATGTAAATTCTATGAGCTTGAGTACTTGTATTGCCACAAGGATATTTATCATCAACCTAGTCAGTTTTCTATGTGAATGGTTATATGTCGCATTAGATATTGGATAAAGCTTATAAATGTATTTATAAAGCGCTTTTTTGTGCTACGGAAAAGGCATAGGCCTTTCCGCCGGTTTTAAGCTTCTTGTTGTCAAAGGAGGGAGATCAGGATTTAACTTCCAATCGAGGACGAAGTCATGAATCTGACAAGTATGAGGAAGGAAAGTGACCGTGTCATTTTCAAAGTAAATCTTGCCACTTCAGACTTAGATTTGAGGAAACCACATTAAATCTAAATTAGGATGCCGAGTGGAGACTTTAACATTATTTCTCACGATTACGATTCAATTTCTGTCGATATCTGATATATGAATTAAATTCTGAGCTGTGGAATACTGATGCCCTCAACGATGGTCCACCTGTCCAGCCTTCGACTATGCAAAAGTTACATACCGTGCAAAGAGTTCATTCTGGGAACGTCCATCCAGATGAACCTGGCCTATACTCGCTATATTGTTCCTAGGATCGTAAAAAGTGCTAGTTTAACCCATAATCTAAAGCTGTGTGCAAAATTTATATTTTCATTTTATAAAGCAGTTCTCCAAATGATTAGTACAATTAGTAGGAAGCCACATAAAATCTAAATTAGGATTGCCGAGTGGAGATTTTAACTCTATTTCTCACGATTGCGATTCAATTTCTTTCGATATCTGATATATGAATGTCTCCAAATGATTAGTACAATTTCTCAGGTGAGATGCGTGATCAATATACTATTAGCGTGCGCTTTTGGTAGTATCGCCAGGAAGAATATGACTGAGTCAGAAGATGCTACATTGTATACAGATCATTTATTGTGTTCCACTCTCCAAAACTGACTATCCACTGTAATCAAAACGTAAAGACCAGTAAGTGTATGCATGCGCTGGGTAAGGTCTTCCAGAAATTAGTGTGCAATACACTGAAGAGCCAAAGAAACTGGTATAAGTATACGTATTCAAATGCGGAGATAGGTAAACGGGCAAAATACGGCGCTACGGTCCGCAACGGTCCAGACATGTGTCTGGCGCAGCTGTTAGATCGGTTACTGCTGCTACAATGGCAGGTTAACAAGATTTGAGTGAGTTTGAACGTGTTATAGTCGGCGCACGAGCTATGGGAGACAGCATCTTCCAGGTAGCGGTGAAGTGGAGATTTTCCCGTACGACCATTTCACGAGTGTACCGTAAATATCAGGAATCCGGTAAAACATCAAATCCCCGTCATCGCTGCGGCCGGAAAATGATCCTGCAAGAACGGGACCAACGGTGACTGTAGAGAATCTTTCAACGTGACAGAAGTGCAGCCCTTCCGCAAATTGCTGCATATTTCAGTGAAGAGTCAGCGTGTGAACCATTCAACAAAACATAATCAATATGGGCTTTTGGAGCCAAAGGCCCACTCGTGTACCCATGATGACTGCACGACACAAAGCTTTACGCCTCACCTGGGCCCGCCAACAACGACATTGGACTGTTGATGACTGGAAACATGTTGCCTGGTCGGACGAGTCTTGTTTCAAATTGTATGGAGCAGATGGACGTGTACGGGTATGTAGAAAACCTCATGATTCCATGGATCCTGCATGTCAGCAGGGGACTGTTCAAGTTGGTGGAGGTTCTGTAATGCTGTGGGGCGTGTGCAGTTGGAGTGGTATCGGACCCCTGAGACGTCTAGATACGACTCTGACAGATGACACGTATGTAAGCATCCTGTCTGATCACCTGCGTCCATTCATGACCATTGTGCATTCTGCGGACAATGCGACACCTCACACGTCCAGAGTGGCTACAGAGTGGCTTCAGGAACACTCTTCTGAGTTTAAACATTTCCGCTGGCCACCAAACTCCCCAGACATGAACATCACTGAACATATCTGGTATGCCTTGCAACGTTCTGTTCAGAAGAGATCTCCATCCCCGTAGGATTCATGGTGTCAGTTTCCTCCAGCACTACTTCAGACATTAGTCGAGTCTATGCCACGTTGTGTTGCGGCACTTATGCTTGCTCGCGGGGGCCCTACACGATATTAGGCAGGTGTACCAGTTTCTTGGGCCTTAAGTGTATATTTAATGATCATTGCAAGCTGAAAGGCATGAGTCCCTGTCTATTCTGGTTTATTGGAAAGAACTCTACGAAAACTATAAGAAACACAAAGTGTAATGGCAAGGTAGTCACGAAATTTCTACAAACTGTGACCAGTATAGTTGTTTTTTTTTTGTTTTTTGTTTTAGAGCGCAAAAACAACTAGGGTCATACACGCCTACCCAGAATAGTTAAAATATTGAGGAGCACATCTAGTCACCATCTGTTACCGTATGCGACAGCAATAACTATCATTACATGCAGATTACAGAGATACCTTCATCTGTGATAGCTCTTTAATAAATCAGAATTGACAGGGACTCGTGTTTTTCAGCTTACAAAAATCTTGAAGTCTTTTACACAATAATTTATATATCTCACCCAATACATTTGCAAGTGAGTAAATTTTTGGCTGCAGCGGTTGTAAGCTTTAGTGAGTAGCACACAATAAATAAACTACAGACTGTGAATAATATTGACTCAAACATAGGGGAACCATACTTCAGAGTGCGCAGTTGAGGTATAACCTTAAATATCTGGGTTATTATCAATAGGAAAACAAAATATTTTAGGTTTATATTAATGAATAAAAAATCTACATGTTCAGAAAACTACAACAGCAGAGAGGTAATACCTTTATCGAACTTTTCAAAAATACAAAAAAAGGGAATGCGCACTCTTTCGTTCACCTACGCTTAAGGGTAAGCAAAACATGCCCCAAAGAGTGCGTATTTAGCAAATGTCACAAATGAACGCATTATCACCCTCAAATGAAGAGCACTGCTCGTGGCACCATCTCCTTCACTTAATCCACTGGATACAGTCTTCTGGAAACGCCAGAATCTATGTTCCCTACTAACCGCTTTCAGTCTTTTCCTTAAAGCAGACTCCTTCATACCAAGAGCAGCGGCAACCTTTGTTTACTGTCTCCATTTTCAATTCGTTGTCTGGCTTCATGGAACAGCTCTTCAGTTTAGATGAGCTTCATGTCCGATTTTCGCACTTAATTTGAAGTCATTCAGAAACCAAACCTATCCTTTGGACTCCACAACGCACTCAAGAGGTACAAATTTGCAGTTGTGCCCTAAACAGAGACCGAGTGAGGCGGTGCAGTGGTTAGGACACTGGACTCTCATTCGAGAAGACGAAGATTCAAACGCGTGTCGGCCATCCTGATTTAGGTTTCCCATGATTTCCCTAAATTGCTTCAGGCAAATGCCGAGATGGCTCCTTTGAAAGGGCATGGCCAACTTCCTTCTCCATTCTTCCCTAATCCGATCGGACCGATGACCTTGCTGTTTGTTGACCTATCCCAAAATCAACCAACCAACCAACCCTAAAGAGAACGCACGCACTCTTTGGGGGCGTTATATGCGCGCTCTTACGTACTGAAACAATGATTCCAAGGGAAGTCAACAGATGACAGCACACGTCACATTTACTAGACATCTGGACACAGTATGGTAGATATAAAGCAAGAGTTTCAAAATATAATTAGGAATTAAAGGCTATTGCTCGTGTATTCTGTGTATAATTATGCAATAGAGTACCAGAATTACATCAAGAATGCTCAAGAGTGATTCTTACCTGTTTTACCTCGGAAAGATAGGATTTCTTCACATAGCTTCTGCGAGGCTTTTCTGATACCACTCTGAACACAGCTACGTCAGTTGCGAGCTGATCGCTTTAGTCAACTGTCAGGAGCTGCGCTCTCTTTGGGACTGCACACTGTTCGATACATTTACCCTATTCTTCCTAATGATTCTGCCAGCAGTGCATGCTAATAACCAATAGATCACGTATCTTACACGAGAAATCGTACTAATCATCTGGAGAATTGCTTTATCAAATGAAAATATATATTTTCGACACAGCTTTTAATTATGGGTTAAACTAGCTTTTTTAACGCTCCCGAAACAACACAGTGAGTCTACACGTTTAGGCCTCGTACTTGTGGCTGTGCTTTCCCAGAATGGTTTCCTTCAACCGTATGTAACTTTTGGGCAATTGAAGAACGGAGTGGTGGACCATTGTCGAGATCATCAGTGTGAAATAGCTCACAATTTACGTTCATGTATCACTTCTTGACAGAAAATGGCTCATATTCGTGAAGAATAGGGTTAAAATGTCAATAAGAAATACAAAATTAACTTTTGTATAGTTTACCCAACATCACTTACATCTAAGGCTCGGATACCTCCTTCGAAAGGGACGCGATCGGTTTGCTTCTTCATCCTCATCGACAGGACATAAAATCCTGACTTTCCTATTTCCTGACAGTGGCAATTACGTAATAGTGATATAATTTTGAGAACAATGATGAATAAATCAAGAAATGGGAGAAACACTACTAACGGTAGAGTACAAGAGAGCGTCGGGTCACAAATTTCATAGACATTTGATATCATGTAGTAAAACATTTCAATAACGTATTCAAAAATATAATCACGGTGCCCCGCTGCTGCTTTTAGACATTTAACGTAGAAATATTTATAATAAATACAGAGATATGAAGTTCAGCCTGAGACCTCACAAACGAAGTAGGATTAACATATCGTTTTCCTAGTGGGTATTAGCGTTCCCTGAACATCGGAGAGATAATAAATGGGCTATAAAGCAAACTGATAAATGAAGCAGAATGGAATCGACCATTCATGGAAGTGGTTTTTAGAACAAACACGGAAAATGTGCAATATGTTGAACGAATGTGTGTAATGCCATAAATATTGTGTCAAACTATTCCCTATGAAAGAAAATGTAGCAAGCTTCAAGGCAGTTCATAATATCTCTTCGTCATCTCGCAAGTATCTGACAAAGTTTGAAATCCTTAATATTTTCTGCATTTTCCCTTTTAAGTGACGATTCGATTTACCAAATGCGAAGATAAGGAAAAAGTACTGCTTATTTATAGGGAGAATATTTGAGAAAAAATAATGGCTCATTCATTCGTTGAGTAGAAGATAAAAGCGTTAGTTCCATACTTACAAATTATGGAGGTTGGGTAACGTCACACTACCCAGAAGTTATGAACGAATCAGATCATTTCTCAGGAAACTATTCAAAACATTTTTGTGACTTCTGATCTGTGTAAATTCTGGGTAATGAGCTGTATCACTGTAATTGGTCCAAGGACCTAAAACATAATGTAGATGATAATAATAATGATGATGATGACGATTTCAGATAGTGAATATAACTGTCGAATTAAAGTTATATGCTAACGAAGATCGTCGCCTTTTGTGGACGAAGTCGATTAACTGAGTTGGTAAAGCCCACTATTTTAATCTTTAAGCAATAAATACTTCAATTCTGATTACACTAGAATGTAAAATTCGTTGCAAAACTCGATAACCTATACGACCCCGTTTTGGGAACGGTATTCTATAAAGCAAATGTTAGGTTTTATAAGTTATCGAACATTTTTATTTGTCTTTAGTTTGGACCAAGCGAGGACGCATAAGAGGTAAGACACTAGACACGAATTCGAAAGGGTGGCTGTTCAGATCCCCATCCGGCCAGCAGCTAGCTCGAATCACTCGAGGCAAATGTGAGAACGGTTCATTTGGAAAAGACATAGTCAGATCCCTTCCAATTCCAGGTGTGTGCTTCGTCCTAAGGACCTCGTTGTCAAAAGGAAAATTAATCACTTAAAAATGGAATAAATTTCTAGACGAAATACAAAAATCGTGGTGCTTTAGAGGTCCCGAATCACTTAGAAGAATGTCGCACTTGTCACATGCGTTGGTAGCTTCATGCTGAATCAACACCTACAGGCAATGGCACTCTAAAACAATTACCCTTCCAATTATTAGCACAGCATTGGTATGATGGAAATTCGCGACATTCGGTATTATGGGGTTAAAAATTAATCTTCAGTTTGGCATAAAAAAGGGAAACGTTTACGCTGAATTTCCATTTTCGACAGTAATATGAAAACATTTCTTCCGATTATCGACCATATTGAGGGAGCTATTGTGTGTTGGGACAGGCAATGAGGAACGTATCTGAATCTGTGACATTCCTCAGAGTACCATCACCTATAGCCCAGAAAGCATGAATTCTTTTTATTTCCCGTAATTAGTACACTGACTACAGATTTTTTTTTCTTCACTGTAATTTAATTCCCATACCCGTAAGAACGGGAGTGGAACGGCAGCGATACAATTGCGGTTTATCAGCAGAGAGCATTTACGAAAATATACGAAAACAATTTTAGAATATCTATGCTTCTTCTTTACCAGTTAAAATGTACATTTGTACATTTAAGGTGCTAAAAACCATTAGGTGTATTTTCAAACACAAATATCGTTGGTAGTCATTAAGATAAGAAAGAATGATTTCACTTCACAGCACTAACATGAAGGAATCGCAGGCGCAAAGGATAGATTGGGATTATAAAGGTTGTTTGTTATTGTGGTCTTCAGTCCGAAGACTCGCTTTATGCATCTTTCCACGCTACTCGATCCTGTTCAAGCCCACAGCCAACATCCTTTTCAACTCGCTTGCTTTATTCATCTATTGGTCTCCCTCTACGATTTTCACCCTCCACGCCTTACTCCAACACTAAATTGGTGATCACAGTATGTTTTAAATTTCAGAATCCTACAACCGATCCCTGCCTTTGCTCAAGGTACGTCAGTAATTACTTTTCTGCCCAGTTCTATTTAGCACTGCAACATTGGTTACGTAATACACCAGTCTAATCGGCAGGGTTCTTCTGTAGCACCACATTCCAAAAGCTCCTGTTTTATTCTTGACTGAAATGTTTATCGTCCACGTTTCACTTCCGTACAAGGCTGCACTCCATACGAATACCTTCACAAAGGGATTCCTAACACTTAATCTGTAGCCTATGTTAACAACTTCCTCCTCTTCAGAAACGCTTTTCTTGCCAATGATAGTCCACATTTTTTATTTTTGCTCCCTGAACCTTAGATCCTTCTCCAAATTTTTCTTTTGTTTCATTTGCTGCTTGCTCAGTGTACAGATTGAATCACCCAGGCTACAACCTTGTCACTCCATTCCCAGCCACTGCTTTCTTTCTTGCACCTCGACACATTAACTGCGTTCTGGTTTCTGTACAACTCGTATATATTCTTTTGCTCCCTGTATTTTACGCTTGCTACCCTCACAATTTAGGAGAGCGTATTGCAGTCGACATTGTGGAAACATTTGCTATAAATTACGTTTGCCTTTCCTTAATCTATCTCCTAACCGAAGTCGTAGGGTCAGTATAACCTCGCGTGTTACTACATTTCTCTGGAATCCAAACTGATCTTCCTGATGTCTGCTTCTACCAGTTTTTCCATTCTTCTGTAAACAATTTGTGTCAATATTTTGCAACCATGACGTATTGAACTGGTAGTGCCGTAATATTCACATCTATCTACAGCTGCTTTCTTTGGAAATGGAATTATTACATTCTTCTTAAAGCCTAAGGATATTTCGCTTGTCTCCTACACCTTGTACACGAGGTGGATTAGTTCTGTTATGGCTGGCTCAACCAAGAATATATGTATTTCTGAGTGAATGTCGTCTACCCCAGGGCCTTGTTTCAACTTACGTCTTTCAGTGGCCTGCCATATTCTTCTCGCAGTATCTTACATCCTTTCTCATCTTCACCTAGGTTATCTTTTCTTTTTATATTGCCTTCAAGTAATTTTTCCTTGCACTGTCCTTCTATATACTCGTTCCGCTTCTCAGCTTTCCCTTCTTTGCTTACTACTGGTTTCCCATCTGCGCCCTTGATATTCGTGTAGCTTCTTTTCTTTTCTCCAAAAGTGAATTTAATTTTCCCGTGCGATTTATCTGCTTTTCCCATGGCTGAGTGGCCAAGTGAAGATATGAGTAATAGAGTTGTAATGGAACGAAATGTGCGGATGGACTACTGATAAGAAGTGTTACATATCAATGTTACTTTGGGTGTACGTGCTGAGGTATAGAGTAAAACAATCCTAGGCGTTAGACTCCTGCCAGGAATATAAATCATTTCTGCCGTCAGTAACATCTGCAGAACAAACAGTTTCATTGGCATCAGCTAAGGACACTTTGGATTAAACTTCTTGATTCACAGTTAAGGAAGAAGCTGTAAAGACGAGGGTGTAGAGAACTATGCAACGTTCGTGGTAGTTGCTAAAATTTTCCACGCTTTGCAAAAGCAAACTGAGTACAGACAAATGTAGTCAGTACGGTGTCCGACGTTACCATAAAATTCCAAAAAATTGCCGTCCACTCTTTCTCCTCTATCAGATGTTACACACAGAACCACAAGCAGTGGCGAAAGAACAGTTAACACGTTGTGTCTTGATGTTACTGCCTAGATGCCATCAACGTTAAATTCAGTTTGTTAAATCATATGATGTTATTGTTCTAGAATTTTGTACGCTATCGCTGGACGAGGAGTTGCTCGCAGATTCTACTGTTAATTGAAATGTTGAAATTCGAAGGCTACACATCTCATTGGTACACGGAAAAGTAAACTAATAAAGCATGACTTTAAAACTAAATTCCATGAAGTGTTACAGTATCTCTGTAAGATTATCGTAATGTCTTAAGTACTGTAGACGTGACGTTATGTCAAAAAATAAAGAAATTGTAATACATAGATTGGACAGAGACTGTAGTGTAGCATGTTCTTCGGTGACTGCTGTCTTGAAGTGTGCCGTCTTTGCTGCGACAGTGTTTGGTCTACTAGAGGTTTATGTGAGACTAGCCACCCTGCCCATTTGTAGTGCGAGTCTGCCAACAGCGCCGGTCTTGTTGATATTGTGGAGCCTCACAGCCATGTGTCTGTTTGCACTGAAGCATCCATTTACTCCGCAATGTAAGTTGGAAGAGCTATTGCATGTGTATAATACCGATAGCTTTAAGGTCTAATACAGTTTAGGCTTGTTTTCAATTGTCTGAATTTGTGAACGTCGATGTGTTTGTGTATCTTCCACGTAATTTCTAGTTTTTGATGCTGGATGCTTCAAGATCCAGTAGTAATTAAACTAGTTGCCTTATAAAAGGTAAGATTTCGTGGTAGATAGAGGAACGCATACCGATCAAATTTTTATGTCTTAGTTACGTCATTCTGCTTTATTCATGACGATTTCGTCATCACTGTTCGCGAACTTTCGTTGCAACGGATTGAGGTGTCCGGTCAATGCTGTATAGGGAAGCAGGGAGCTAAGGCTAAGTAAGTAGTAACTGAACGCACTCGCCATGTTGCAGACTGTAGTGCACTATTCTGTAGCTGTCCAATAGATTTACTTCAGAAACTTTATCAATTGAAGCTAGAACTTTCTAAATAAAGTCTCATACCATTTTTAACATAATGGCTACGTCGGTTTGAGTTCTTCATTTGCGTAAATAATTCCATACTATGAGTGGACGTTTATTGGGTCGCTTTCTGTTTGGTACAAATTTGGTAATCTATTTTAAACTTCGGTATGAGTTGGGTGCTAGAACCTCCCAGCGTAGTTCAGAGATGGGTGACCATTCAATATAACACGCTTCGTCAGTTAGGTGGTGGCCACCTTGTGTATCACTGCCGTTTGTCTCTTCCCTTGTTAGAGACAAATTGGTTCACGGGAGAACAATTTCTAGTAAGCCTCCATGTAAGCTCTAATCTAATTTTGAACTTCGCAGTATTTTCGGGAAATACTTTGGGAACCAATGTATTAATTAACGTGTGGAGGAACTGAAATTTTCCATGGCTGCTGTAGGCTTCTGACCCAAACTGGCTGAAAAATTTCTCACGCGAGAGTAAAAAAATGCAGAAAACTTTCAATAGCATTTCCATCCTCCCAAAGCAACAAAATTTTGTGATAAACACTTGTAGCTATGTCAACACCTTACACATTAAAAACGAAGTAAGCTGGGCGTATCAAACACGTAATTTACTTAAGAATGCCCACCACCCCTTTCCGCTCGTTCTGTTACATATTGCACGCGAACCACGTATTCTGTTTTCCGGCTTAGCTACTAGCATAGCTATAAGAAATTTGTCACAATTTCCCAGTACTATCGGTATGGGTTAAGACGCCCTATGCAGCTAGTGGAAATGTTACGTTCTAATAAGTTCCGAATTACTTGGTTCGTAAACTGTCGATGTCATTGCTGCCGTAAACGTACTAATGTTGCTTGCAAGGGGTAAGCAGGAGAAAATCAGCATGTTAACTGTAGCATGTATTACGGCAGTTTGGAAAGAGCGAGCTCTTTCCATAAATTTATTCCTTGGTGCTGCACCCGAGACAGTAAGTGGCCGTCAGGCTAAACGCTAGAAACGAATGGCTGTTCACGAATGTTACAAACGAGTCCAGACTGCCACCTCAGTGCTTCGTAATGTCTCAGACGGCTGTTGCTCATTAATCGATTACCTTCCCGTCCTGCAGGTCCGTGATGAGCATTTTTGACAGTGAAGCTTCTTCACAGCTTAAAACTGTGCGGCGGGTGCCACAATCAGCTAGGAATGGTAAATCTACATGGGATTACGGAGAGCGTATAGCGTAGACACGTTGGTTGCATGCCAAGTCAAGCAACATCGTGCGGCAGCTGCTTCGATAAAAAAGCTCCATGTTGCTGGCTTCATATTCTTGTCTGTAAGCGGTTGACCAGATAGCGGCTTTGTCAGAACTGTGATGGGGGTGGGAAATAGCCACTAAATGTGGCTATTTCGGAAACGCAACGAAGACCTTACGCTACCACTGTTTCAAAATAGTAGTGGGAATCAACCTCTTCCTACTTCACTCGTTAAATCCCACAGCGGAAACTTCCGTGGGCTCCGACCAAGTAAGTCAACGTGAACGTGGTTACGGTCATAACACTAATCGTTAATTTCCACGCTCTGTACTCTAGGAAACATGGGGAATAAATTAAAATAATTAGATAAGCGCGTTGTCAGATGGAACAGTTTAAAACATGTACTAGAGGTGTTTCAGCATGTGATTTCTGAACTTCGTCTTCGGATTTAGCGTCTCAGAAGGCTCTTACCTTTATCTGCCTGCACTAAAAGATCCTTCATACGAAACTTCATAAACGTATAGTCCCACAGTTAATTACGTGTCTTCACCGCGTACGTTTCTATAAATTTATAACGACAGGTTACCTCGTTATTAAATTTTGATACGTAATCGGCAGTTATCATGTTTTCCTTTCAGAAATTTAACGACGAAAATTATCTGAAATAGAAAATCAAAACGTGCCTGTCTTCGAAGAGCAAATATCAAGTTGTGATGGAAGTTTTTCCTTTACGAATAGTTAAAAATTGAAAATACTTGACCGTCTGCTTTGAGGGAAATTCAGATTGTCCTCAGAAATCCTGTACTTTGGAATAAAGGCTAGGGCAAAGAAATGAACGCTAGAGTACAGTATCAGGGCTTAAATTTATCAAAATATGCCAGGTCAGTTTGGCAATGTAAGGGTGCGTCCGTCTGTCACATGTACAACTTCTCGCTTTTGCGGCCACAAGTAACCCGTAAAACCCCATGGAAAAAGCTGCTGACCGCCGTCCCATCTCTGCTAAAATGCGCAATAACATTACAATTTAAGAATACCTCCAAGCACTCTCTGAAAGATTGGAGTTAAATTTTCTCGTTATAGGAAACACGATGAGACATGATCGTCACCACCAACCCTCCGCTTTTTATTATTTTCTACATATCCACTATTGTTGGAATGAGCGATTCCGTCACGCCACATATTGGTAAAACATTCCAGCCGTCTTCCAATTTAGGTAGAATTAACGAGGCTTCGCGGCATAAATCTTCATTGTACAGCTTCGTACGTCATGAGAAACAAGCCCCAATGTGAGAACAAAGCAGAGCTTAATGTTTATCATGTTGAGCTCACTGCTAGTGACTAAAACCAACCTCGGCTGTATTAATCCTCATTCGATAATACAAGTTTAATTTCTTAGAGTAAATCCAGGTTGCCAAATTGGGCTGAAGTGATGATTGGATCTGCAACATTACATACCAGACCATCTAGTTCCTGACGTCAGCACAGCTTGGCGACCTGTAGATAATCAAAGAAACGAAACTGGTAGTAACAGATGTGTAAAAACGCAGCTGAGGTTTTCCATTAATCGGTACTTTGAAGAAGCCTGTCACACAGGTCTGGTAGACAATGTGTCCTAGGAGAAAGGGTCAATATTCAAATCACTTCGTGATTTGAAGAAATTGGAGTTGAAATAAAACCTCAGAGGTAGTAGATCATAGCTACTGGCACACATGGCTTCTACTGAACAGGTATTAACAGCCCTTAAGGTGTGAATTATGCAGCTTGTTTCCCAGGTTTTTGATTCAAATGATCGTAATGTCATTCATGCCTCCTGCGCCACCCTGCATAAGGTTGCATTAATAAACCTTATGAAAGGGTTCGGACCCTTATCCTTAGAGCGTAAAGGATAGTTCTTGACTTTCTGCGTCTGAAATGACTGTTCTAATTTCAAGATTTCTTTCCCATGTTGGCTAACATTTCTTCAGAGGGGTGAGAAGCTAGTTCCTCACAGTTAGTGTGTAAACAGCTTACTGACCGCACAGGAAACGAAGTCACTCGCTAGTTCAGCATAAACAGCATGTATATGCCGCGGACGAGGCACAAATGACATTTTGAAACGAAATACAAAATGATTGCACATACTGTGCTTCTTTGACACAAGGGGAAAAGATACGAAACGAGATTAAGTAAAAGGTGTATGAAAGGATAATGTAGATAGAGGAACTCTAGCCTAAGAGGAACTAAAATTTATTACTGTGATAAATCCTGTAAATACTCCTTGCGTTTGAATAGGGGAGCCGTCTTAATTTGTAGATAGGAGACATAGTATAGTGCTGCGACAGTTGCAGTATGAAAACAGGTGGCAGTTCAGCTAGAAGAAACGGCATGGTTGAGGATGGAGGGTGCCTCAGCACGACAGCCGTTGAAGCGGCGGACAGTATGGTTTACCTAGTGTTTCCACAAGACCATTGCAAATTCACCTCGATTCTTGAAACTTGCAATGCCATGTCTCGGAAGTGACACTGTGCTTATGTTCTAGGCGTCCTGGACCTGATAAGGTTAGACGAGATGAAGCCCTGGAAAACAGTGGTGGTACAGCTGGCTGCTGAGCTCCTCGGCACGTTCCTGCTGGTAGTCGTCGGGTGTGGCTCGACTACAACGGCGTGGTCGGAAGGCTACCAGCCGACGACTGTTCAGGTGGCCCTGACATTTGGACTTACTGTCGCATGCATCGTGCAGGTAGGTATCGCAATATTGGTCGCATTCTAGAGAGCAAGAAATGGTCACTCGTTAAGCTTGCTAGTAACGGGGGAAATAATAGTAAAAGTGTAGTGAGCTGCGTATCGCAAATGGAATTGAGGTAGATTAAACTGCTACTGACTAGAAAGTACCTGGTCATGGCGTGTTGGGGCCGCTCTTTCAGCGGCGTACATAGATAGTAGGGGCGCAAAGTGCAGTTGTAAAACGGTGTGTGCTGGCTGTCTGTGCTTTCTTAGTGTCTCGTTCGTGGAAAACGTCAGACAAGATGTGGAAGCTCGCAGGCCATGTAACGGCTGTGGGCAGTAGAACATTCGCTCCATATTAGGGTTAAGGCCAGACACTTCAGCTATAATTGTCAGTATTACTAAGTTCGCGGCAGAGACGTTGTGATCCGTATTATGCGCATGATGTTCACGGCATTGACAATGGTCTTAAACTGGTTATAAGATACGGGACAAGATAGGATTCGCAGTGACTTAACAATTAGAATGTGAAAATAAACCCCTAATGAATCTCATTGCTTAAATGTGATGGTTGTGTATGGCGGTAGTAACTAGAGGTGCTCGCCTGTGCACAGTATTGAACTGTTCGGTCCCTAGGAAACGAAAATTTGACGAGATAATTAAATGTCAGCATCTTAACTCATCAGGCTCACTCGTATTGACCTTTCTTAATGCAGTTCTATGTCAGAATAGCTTAATGGCTGGTTTGTAACTCATTCCCCTTGCTGTAATGCAAGCATGTCACACATCCGCTGCAGGAATGGCTAGAAAGGTGCCATTGTCTGAATAAAAGTGGAGGGTAGAAGTAATGGTCAGTGCCACTCGAACAAAGAGGTTCAACGTGCCAATGCTACAAGTTCTCCTAAAGAGCACGCGGCAATTGGCTACTAAAACGCTATTCGCACAAATAGCGCGATGACAGGTTTCAAACACAGTCAACAATCGGTTGCTTAAATTTATATGAAATTCGTTGTTAGCAAACTAAAATTACTAAACAGATGAGCAGTCGCAATATCCATTTGCGGCAAAACAGCGGAACAGTTTTTGGCGGAAGTACCATTAATACTGAGGCACGATTTCATTTGTGATAAAGCTGGTAGAGAAAGGATTAGGTTCTTCACTGGTAGAAAAGCAGCCAACGAAAACGACTTCACACGATTCAAATTCTTAACACCAGAGGTAAGTACGTCTTGGTACGAAGACGATGCACGTCTTCCTGAGGCAATTTTCGAAAATTTCTGTATGGTTTGGCACCTGGGATATCCAATAAACGAGAGTGAAGAGGCATTGCAAGAATATGACGAACTAGAGCGTATCCATTTCCACTCAACTTAAACTCGGGGTAGTTGCACCGAAATATTTGTATGTGGAAGTAGATAATGTGATTGACCAAAATGTTTGCTTTCAGACGCTGGGCTACGTAAGTGGCGCTCACGTGAACCCGGCAGTGACTGTGGGCCTGGTGGTGGGCGGCTTCCTGGGCCCGCTGAAGGCTCTGCTGTACGTGACGGCGCAGTGCGTGGGCGCCACCGCTGGCTCATTCGTGCTCCAGGTACTCGTAGCTGGCCTGTTGAAGTGGTTATTTCGTTCTAACAATTGTTAAATGGTAAAAAAGGACATGGTTTCAAACCTACGCGGTAGACTGTTCAGTAGTCTGGAATTTTGACGAGTTATAATCTGACAGTAACTGTACATGGCAACTAATTGCCAAAGAATGACGCCTTAAAGCAGCAAATAGTACAGAACACAGAGTTGTATAGCAACTGTATGTCAGAGAGCAGCGACTAAGGCTTTCAAATCTTCGTAGTCGAAGAACTGAAAAACAGCCATATTAGTGAAGAGGGACTGTAAACTTCGTCCAGCTGTGTTAATTGTAGTAAATTTGTTCGCTCTTTCCACAAAATGGTTTTAAATGTAAATGAAGTACCAGTGAGATGGAAGGTACCTTGGCAGCTTTATGTTGTGGTTGTTGCAGGCCCTGACACCCAACGAGACGGTCGCAACACTAGGCGTTAATGCCTTGAATCGGCACGTGACGCCGACGCAGGGCTGCTTCGTGGAGATGGTCATATCATTCGTGCTCGTGATGGCCGTGTACAGCGCTGCCACAGGGGGGGCGGCGGCGGCGGCAGCAGGACCCTTCACTGTCGGCATGTCTATAACAGCCTGCCACTTGTTCGCGGTATGTTTCCCAGGGGCCCAAGGTCCCTGATCATGGGTGCTCTGAGGTTTAATTTCAATGACTGATAAGTCTGTAGCTGCTGTGCGGACGTTGAGACCTAGGCTAATACAGCCGCAGACATGGTTGTGGAGGTGCCTGATTTAAGCGACCTAGGTGCAGAATCGGCAGCGTACAAGTCGGCACACCAATTTCATTATTAACTTGGTAAATACATTGATACGTCCCTAAATATTCAAAACTCCCGTTTTTACCAACGCATCTAGTTCAGGAAATTAACAACGTATTGCATCAGTTGGGTTTTAAGGAAGAATTATGATAGTTTCATAAGCGACACAGACAGCGCCAACAGTGTTAACGGTCCCTCATAACTACGATCTGTGGTTACACAGGGTATGATAGCAGGGTGGGTAATACCGCGGCCACCGTGTGAGTTGCGCATAGAAACCAACGGCAATGTGATTGCTCGAGTTCGGCATTAAATAGTTAAGGCACTGTCAGGTAGGCCGATCCACCACAGCACCGGTTGATCTAAGAGCAGAATTTGAATGGCACATTCCGCAATTCTGCGTAGTGGCGTGTCTTCGAAGATGGAAAAATAGGCTTCGTATGTTCGATGCTGCCAAGAAATGCTAGCCGAAAGTTTGCCTTGCTGGAAGGTCAACATGAAGCAACTCTTGAACATGATTAATTTTGGAGAGCAATGCTGGAAGTTTCCGCAGAACTTTCTGCAGTCCTCACAACTCTAAGGTTCACTTAAATCGCCGTCCACTGCATATTGGCACTCCCTCCTGTAATGCTGTAGCAACATGTGCTGAAGTCGGACCAATTGCTCTCTTCCTTCAAAAAACCTGTCTTAACGAAATTATACTTTCCTCCAGACCCTTCACAATGGGCCAGCGCCCAATTTTTTTTCCTATCCTTAAGCTTCAGGAACTTCAGTAGATCTGAGTCACCGATCTTGCAAGACACTTTCACCACCAGCGCGCCATCCCGCATGGATAGTCATACCGAGAGTCTGACAGCTGTTTAACAAATTCTGCGTCTTATAGCGCCATGTAGTGAAGTACCATAGTGCCCCCACCCCACCTTCGATAATAATCCGTCCCAATATGACGTCATGAGTAGTTACTTTTTCAGCGTTTTGAAACTGGATCTTCGCTTACCACCTTCAAATTTCGAATTGCATAATGACACAGCTTCGCAGCTAGTTCGAGAAAGTCAGAATAATCTACCTTTCGGTTTTAGGCAAGAACTGCCCATAACTAAAGCTGTAGATATGGTTATTCTTAAGCATGTGAAGTGCCTGTTGGGTATGCGGACGGTAAACAGAACTTCTGTGATGAGTAGTTCTCACGGGGGGTTAGAACGTGGTCATTTCGGTATACTCCCATCCGGTAAACATAAATATACACTTCCTTCTTTGCACGCTACATTAAAGATCTTCGAAGTGAATACTCAAGCCTAATAGTAGCTACCCAACAGCGAAGGCAAGCTAAGTGGAGAATCAGGGTCGTTCAAAGGAGTGGGAGCGGACCGAAGAGACTTCCGGCAGTTTCTGGCTAGTCTACAAAACCCGTTCTTTTCTCTGGCCTCGACAAGTTTTTCCTGAGCCAGGTTTCTTACCTGGAAATCTGTAATGCGACGCGGGAACGCATTTTAATCATATTGCTGAAGGAGCCCTTCAGATCTGAATTCAGTGTTGGACAAACAATAACTCCTCCTGTGTTCAAAAAATTTCAATAAAAATACAGCAGCGAAGTTCATGCATACCACAGCCTGAACTGAACTGTTCACCACCCAACACGACCGTTAAAAACTCACCATACATTTGTACAAACTTTGTCCAATTAATCCTAGGTATCAGAACAAGCTTGGAATAACACGGGTCCTTCTTCCTGACAGGAATTCAAAGATGTTAGTGTGTGGGTAAGCTGTAATGCGTATGGACAATGTGTGGCGTTGGGTGAAAAACTTCGGAAATTCCGCATAGCTGCCGGCAGACATTGATTAGATTAGGATCGAAGACATACTGGTAATGATAAACAAGAAATACGCTTTAGTTCACGATAAACAGCGACGCTTCTGTAACCAGAGTTAAGAGCCTTAGGGAGCCAATAACGCACGCCCCCAAACGTCGTTCTTCGCATCAAGCGATCGTAAAATGGAACTGCTCAGTGGTGAATCTTGCACACTACAGCCCATTTGACTGTTAGGTCTTAAGAAAGCAACATACGCTGTTAAAGATCAAATGACTTGCGTGAACGTAACAGCTGAAATATAAGAAAAAGCAAGGCTTGGTTCAGTAATGTCGCAGGTAGGCACGAATGCATCGGCGACAGTGCAAAAAGGGAGGTGTAGAGGACAGTTAAAGCTATAATCTACTAATTCCGCTGTTCTCTCAATCACTAAACTTGATACAGGGCACTACTTCTTGGTCTACCCTCGTATAAAAGTAATCGGTGATCTAAGTATTTAAACTGTGTAAATGGATTTAAATATGGAATGTGAACTAACGCCCTATAGAAAGCTTATGGCTCGACCTTGTCCAGACATAAGGTGACTGTCATCAGTGAGTGGTAAGAGATCTTCACACACCAGCAGCACTGCTACAATGAAAGTGGATCATTTAGGTCAAGTATATGCCCAACTAAACGTGAAGGTATCGTCCCAAACGCAATAACACGGAGTTAAGATGTGTGCCCACCTTCGTAACTTAGGTTTCGGGAAGATAAAACTACTTTACGATGTATCAGTTGAATTTAGGGTTTCGTAGAACGCTACCCAGAAATTGACAACGATAGAAAATTCACTTCGTAGGTCAGTAGAGCAAACCCTGATGGTAGCTGAAAAAGCAGCCACAGGACGCACCTGTAAATGACAAAGGACCGCCTAAAATTCAATAAGCTGTAAATCACTATTCAGATGGATTCAAATGTAACGCGGAAATATCTGAGGTATCGTGCAAGACTAAATGACCTTCATTTTTCGCAGATGCAGTATACTGGTGCTGGTATGAATCCGGCTCGTTCTTTCGGACCTGCTTTCGTTACTGAATCTTGGACAAACCATTGGGTATGTATCAAATGAAAAGTGTGAAATGCATTATGAGAGTGAGTTGTTGTCAAAGCTTCGCTTAGTATTGGTTCGGCCGTCTTTTGCAGGTGTACTGGGTGGGACCGTGCGTAGGCGGTGTTGCTGCGGGTATCGTCTACCAATACTTCAGACGAGAAGAGCCTGTGGATGCATCAGAGAGTAGGGCTTCTCCAGGCCAAGCTTCTGGCATGGCCTCAGGGGTAGCGGAACGGAATGTATAAGCACGGAACAAAAATGTAATGCTCTTGACAACATGGCATTGTCCAATTTCTGCCTGAACTTTGTGGACGAGTGTGTAAACCTAATTAAGCCTGATGTTAAGAAAAGCATACTAGAACTCGCCTATTTCGCTAGGCGTGGCAAGGACATATAATGGATGTAAAATTTTAGTAATGTGAAACATTTACAATGTACTGAGATTTTATGCTCCAGTGTATTTTTAAATGTTGTCCACGTTCAATAAATTCAGCATGTCGAAAGCTAGTATCTGCTGACTAGTGGAATTAGATACTCCTAAAGCTAGGATAGGCACAAGAAAGTCTCACCCGACCCTTCGAAATCACAGTACTTGGGCACAACACCCCCCCCCCTTTTTATGTTCATGTAACATAAGTGAATATTCTTAACGTGCAGTTAAGTTTCAGGTACATACCGTTCTTCAGCTGGGCTGTTTCACAATTCTTTTCCAGAGGGCGCTGCTTCAGTAAAAGAAATTTCCTGCGTGCTTGGAATAAGACAAATTTAAATCATTGGCGTATCACTAGTTCAATAATTCCCGTGGTTCTCCGCCCTTGCTACTATAGGTTGACATAACATTTTCACTTCAGTTACTTCATTAAGTTAGCTTGTCGTAGGTGCCAATCTCAAGACGTCCTGGCTGCCGACTTGATAAGGCAAGCAGGCAGGCGGTCACTGGCTCTAAAAGATCCAGTTAGGGCATTTAAATTCAGTTCACTCCACAACCATTCAAATAAGAAATGAATCCTAAATACTGAAAGACATAAACGTATGACTCGTTAGTCAAATTTGATCTACTAACAACGCTCGATGAGTCGTTGATATTGGAAGCGCGCGCGCGCACACACACACACACACACACACACACACACACACACACACACACACACACACACACTACATGCATACACATGTATACATCTCCGGCAACAGCTCTCAATATAGGTGTCGCCTCAGCAATAATTCCTGCAATGACGTGACGCATCAATGGAGTGAGGTCCACTGTGCGCAGTACACACCCACGTACGTGGCAATGTGTGAAATGCCCTAGCCTTGTTCATTCCCAAATAATTCGAATTAACGACACAATTTCGTGAAGTGCCACACGCAAATCCACTTAAATCGATCGTGAAAATATTCAACGGAACGCTCAAGTTAAGTGATAGTACGACACACACAGTAAGGTAAACTTGGCCAGGCTGGACCGTACTGGCCAATTCTGGCATTAGCCAGTGGCGTTATTTCGATGTATTGTAAAGGCGCGTGGCGCTACCACACTGCTGTCGGCCGTGGCCGTCTTTGCAGAGCATGGCGCCACTGCTTCGAAAGTGGCACCTCAACTGGCATCACGAGGCTGAGTGGACACCGTTCTAGCCCTCCCACCAAGGGGAAAAGTTACTGGCAGTGCCGGGATCTGAACCTGGGTCGTCTGTCACGATTACCATTCACATGTGACTGAGACGGATTTCACATAGTGCCTATTCAGCAATCTAACAAATTATTTAGCGGTCGCCAGCCCAGTTACGCTATGTTTAACTGCACAACGGTAGAGTATATTGTGCGTCGTACTTAAAAGCCCTGAGTCCTGTAATAACAAAGTATGGGATAGTGTTGGTTGTATTGTATCTTGCTTACTTGTTGCGTTGTAATCATCGTTAAGTGTAAGTAAACTTAAATTTCGGTACCTGCTCAACAAGAGGCAGTGGAACACATTAGGTCGTTCTTGGAAAATTGTCCAGTAACCTGTTACCTGCGATCTGCTGTCCACTTGCTGGTTTGGCGGCTACTGTATTGAGACAATCTAGGCTGTTCAACCCAGGATGACTGAAATCAACAGGTGACAAGTTAATAGATTTCTTTGGACGAAGCTCGTTTACTGTACTGTTCATGAACTTTAAACAGAAAGAAACCCTCTACAAATTTCTCAGAGCAGCACGTTCCACTTACTTGCCATCGAAAGTTGTGAAAGGTCTCTAGGTCTACCCGCCACTCATCCAACTGCAATTTAGCTATTTGCAGGTAAGTAGTTCCCTTCAATGTTTATAATGAAAAATCACAGTGAACACACAAGCCTATTTACGTGCAGACGTGGGGGTGGGGCTGATTGTAACATTTCACGTGAGTCCTGAAGGTGGACGTGGAGCCGTCAGGCCCACAGGAACAAAGTTCTGTTAGCTCGCATCGTAAGGCTGAGCCCTTCTTGCAGATCAGGCATCGTCGTGAAACTGTTGCAGGAACGTGCAAGTCTACTTTCCAGTAATGAGTACGTAAAATTTTTAGGGATGCCAGTAATTTACTCAAGTTGCGATGAAAATTTAGATGGTTTCGCGCGCGACCTCTGAAACTTCTAGTTCTAAGATAGCACGCATAAAGCAAGTTTAATTTCACACTGCTGTAACCTCTCACTTGCTGAATGACGTAATTCGTGGAAATTCCAGGTTAGGTCGACCAGTCATAAACGGTGTGTGTGTGTGTGTGTGTGTGTGTGTGTGTGTGTGTGTGTGTGTGTGTGTGTGTGTGTGTAACTGTCTCAGAAAAGTGGCTTCCATCGAAACTTAATTTCGTCGAGTGGTGGTCTTACTCTCACGAGTAGAGCCAGTTAGAACTGATAATACCGGTATAATGGGACTGTGAATACTTGCACTTGGAATAATTTTGCAGTGCTACCAGGTTTATTCACAACTAGCAGAGTACACAGCATTGCCTGGGTATGTATGTATTCCAGTCTTCTAGTCCATCGCCTCCTTCAACCTCTTTCCATCTCTACAGCCTCCTCTCTTGCCACCTCAACTCCCCATTCTTTACCCATTTCCTCCCTCTCCCTGTTCATCTTCCCCCCATTCAATTTTAGTCCATCTCCTCCTCGCCCTTGTCTCTGTCCATTCTTCCCTGTTTTTCATCCTCCTGCTTGTCATGTTCTCTTCCCCCCCCCCCCCATCTCTCCACGTGCCTCTTCCTCCCCTTGTCTGTGCCCCCCTCCTTTTTCCTATGTCTACTTCTCTCCCCTCTCTACCTTCCCCTCCTGTATCTCTGTCCGTCCTGCTCCTCTTACCGTTGCCTATCTCCTCCTTTCCCCTGGTCCTCCCTTCGCTCACCACGTAGTAATACCCCAATAGAAGGCTTGATTCTTACTCCTACAGTATTTCTTTCCCTATTGTAATTAATATATGTACCAATTTGACTGAAATGCTTACAGCCGTTTATGATGAGCTTTCTACCCGTGGCTTTTCCAGCATATGCACGTGTAAAATATATTTCAAAGATATTTAATTGTATTTTACGACTGTTTGTACATATATTTCACCTGTAGCTTCTTTTTTCCCCTGCATCGTAATGTTTATTACGTCGCATGTCCTGAAACATGTTCAGTACAATGACATATTATTGCATGTACATCCAGTGGTATATGTGACTGTCCGCAAAATCTATTATGAATACAGTTAGTAAAAAAGTTCAAACGTAATGCGTCAGTTTCTCATGCATCTGTCAGTGGTGTCATGTCTCCTGAGCTATGTACCTTAAAATGATACAGGTTTCTAAGTAGTCAGCATTATACGTGGGTACTTCTACGAAATGTTGCGCGTAGTTACTAGCAAAGGGGTAATACATTAAATCATGCTTCATGTGGCAGTCTTAATCCATGGGCTGGATAAATGTAATAAGGGATAAGCTTAGAAGTTGGAAATCATGTGTACAGTTTGATGCAAGTATCCAAGTGTTGCCATTCTCAAATACTTGATGACGAAATTATGGGTATTCTCGCGTCGTGGGCTAAACTTAGTGGCGCTCTACCAAAACTACAGTCGGGTCTTTCTGGTACAGTAAATAGATAAGGTAGGAAATGGTACGCTTGCCGTCGGTATTGACAGGACTGGTAGAAAATAACTAATGGAAAGTGTGAGAGAAACCGAGCCGACGACTTCCCTTTGTTTTTGCACGTAATTAGAACTGCATATCTGTTAGTTCATTGTGTAGTCTGTTCCGTACCCTTACAAACTGTAAACTGAATTTTAGAACTAATAAAAATTAGTCGATCGCTTAACTTGTTTTTATATAACCACTGCAATTACTTTTGATGCAAGTACAGTTTATATGCACCAACATATAAAATCTATATTGCCATTGTTATGTCCCAATAGGTTAATCACGTCAAAGGCAAGAGTTTCCTGTTAAGTACGAAACTAATTTATGAATAACAAACTAGTCTCGTGGAAAGTTGACGATTTATTGAAGCGATGTTTGATACGTTGTCTTGCGTTTTTATAAACGTTGACTTTTAGGAAATTGCGCATTATAGCGTTAGATGATGAATCTTTCTTTATTAAAACATTCCTCTGTCAAGGTACAAAACGAGTTTCAAATGAAACCCGCATAAATGGTGGCAGTTTCAATTTTGCTTTAAATGCTGTTTAAGTATGACGGGGGGGATAACTTGTAGAACAGAAATGATACGTAGGCTACACAGCCCATATACAAGGAAAAGCCAGAGAAAAACCATAGTGAGGTGGTGCAGTGGTTAGTACACTAGACTCGCATTCGGGAGGACGTCGGTTCAAACCTGCGCCCTGGCCATCATCCCATTTCAGGTTTCTTGTGATTTCCCTAATTCGCTTCAGGCAAGTGCCGAGATGGTTCCTTTGGAAGGGCACGGCCGGCACCCTTTCGCAATCCGATGGGACCGGTGACCTCACTGGTGGTCCCCTTCCCTAGACCAACCAACCTGAGAAACTGGAACACCTGCCTAAAATTGTGTAGGGTCCCCGCGACAGGATGCTTAAGTGCCACCTGTTAGTCACCTGTGATATATATATATAGCCACTTGTCATGCCCACCTGACAAGTGCTACCTGAGACGTTGTATGTGGAGCAAGCTAGTGGCCTGTTGTAAGGCAGGCTATGGAGTGCAGGATGCTGAAGAAGCAGTATTCTAGTGCCTGCCACTGGATTTTTGTAACTAGCTGCCAGCTTGTGAACTTGTGGCCTGCTTGAACCAATGCCACAACATACATCATAACAATTAAAATTTGCATCTTGAGTGAATTAATCAGCTACTTTGACATGGCTATGACTTCCTCAATTTATTAAAATAATGCCCTGAAATGAGGGCCATGATGCCCAATATTTTGCGCACCAAACCTAGAATAATTTTTCATTGTCTCCTCGCCACGCCCTCCTGCCTCCAATCTGTCATATACTGGTCAGACCCTAAACTTTTGCTGTAATTTCCCTGAGCTATGACTTCTACCTGTGTGACCATCCTCTCTGAAAGACTTGCCCTATGCACCCTCGTACCTCTATCTATACCACCCCTGTAACTGGCAGAATATACACTCAGAGGGAGGGCCACCTGTAAAATGAAATCTTATGTACCAGCTGTTAGGTAAACAATGTTCAGCCTTTTACATTCGTACAACTACCAACAACTTATCAGTCAGGTGAATGGACATGAACAGAGGGTGTAAACTGGTAATACACAATATCCTGTTGCAGAGCATGCTCTGCAATATAACATTTATGAACTCAGTTCGGCACTCGAGTTTTGGAGTTCTCCAAGTGAGAAATGGCATTACAATATGTCCTTGGTTCTTGTCACCCCCTTGCCCTTAATTTGTTATTGTCTTTTATGCCAGCATTTCTTCCCATTAACGATTCATTTCTTCAGTCCCTTTTAGTTTTCTACATCTTTTATTTTCTCACCAGTCTATTTCTCCCACAACCCCACCTCTGCAATGTACAATGCACTTAACTATCTGCTCTTATTAACTCTTGCACGATGTTTTGTCTGTAATCTCTGTTGTGCTTATTACCTTATCTTCCAACTCCAACGTCTCTGGTTTTCAAATGTTGTCTGATGCAATCCCCCAACAATCAGTCTTTCCTTCTCATTCCATCCGGCAATATTCCCTGATCCATGGTTCTGGGCAACGTTTCCAAAATGTCCACGTTTCCTAAGTCTTGCTAATTCTTTATCTTCATATTTTTTTCCTTCCATTTCACCTCTTCTGCAAGAAGGAACCTCTGCCTCCAAAAGCTTTCAAGTTACATTGACCTTTATATGTATGAATTCTCCTACCACTACTTGGTGAGTAGATTTTTTTATCTATCCAGTTGCACAAAATATGAGAACAGGTGGACTACTATAGACATGAAAACATTTAAGAATTATATCTGAAATGTGTAGAATAGACAGTACTAACAATGTGTGGTTGTTAGGTTTTGATTAATGAGTTAATTTATGATCAAAAATGGTAAGACTTCTGTGTATTATATAATTATGTGAGCTCTGATAATGTAACTAGCTTCATCACAGATTGTGTGGATGGAAAAATATTATTTACATGACTGGCAACATTAATTCTTGTAAATCAAATAAAAAAAATTGTTATATGGCATAAATTTCTGGAAAACGTACAAGTAAATAAGGTGTATGCACAAGCATATCTAAGAATTTAACACTTGTGCAATGAGACAAAAATTTGGATTAGAGTGTATGCTATATGTGGCATCAGTCACTTCAGTATAATGTGCCTGGGTCTGCCACATTGCAGTCCCCCAACTCTCATCCCCCCTCCTTGCCCCATAAAAAATCTTGCATAAGAATTATCCTTGAGCATGAATGGGGAAAAGGCACAAAGTGTAACAATTTAAAAAAAAAACCATAGAAACAATTTCTTCCAAGTATTTCATAGCAAGGACTCTTGTTTGTACCAAGAGAGGTGACGAAGTGTTTAGCACACTGATCATGTAAATGATTTACAGGAAGATAATAAAATGAAAATGGAAATGATCTTGCGTTCAGGAGGATGATGGTTCAAATCTGCATCTGACTCTCCAGATTTAGGTTTGCTATTATTTCCCTAAACCATTCCATGCTCCTTTGAAAGATCATTACTAATTTCCTTCCTCATCCCTGAAACAAGCTGAGATTGTGCTTCTTCTGTAATGACCTCAATGTCAACAGAACATTAAACCCTAATCTTTCCTTCCTTTTGTTGTTTGTATTTTGCGACAAGAGTGATTCCCATTCCATGCAGCACTTAATGAAAAGGGATTAATGACTGACGGCAAGAATTAAAACTTATTACACAATGGAAAAGTTACTAAATGACCTTGCTATAATACAGAAGAAAATTATTAGTTAACCATTAAAATACACTCGGGAATGGAAAAAAGAACACATTGACACGGGTGTGTCAGACCCACCATACTTGCTCCAGACACTGCGAGAGGGCTGTACAAGCAATGATCACACGCACGGCACAGCGAACACACCAGGAACCGCGGTGTTGGCCGTCGAATGGCGCTAGCTGCGCAGCATTTGTGCACCGCCGCCGTCAGTGTCAGCTGGTTTGCCATGGCATACGGAGCTCCATCGCAGTCTTTAACACTGGTAGCATGCCGCGACAGCGTGGACGTGAACCGTATTTGCAGTTGACGGACTTCGAGCAAGGGCGTATAGTGGGCATGCGGGAGGCCGGGTGGACGTACCGCCGAATTGCTCAACACGTAGGGCGTGAGGTCTCCACAGTACATCGATGTTGTCGCCAGTGGTCGGCGGAAGGTGCACGTGTCCGTCGACCTGGGACCAGACCGCAGCGATGCACGGATGCACGCCAAGAATGTAGGATCCTACGCAGTGCCGTAGGGGACTGCACCGCCACTTCCCAGCAAATTAGGGACACTGTTGCTCCTGGGGTATCGGCGAGGACCATTCGCAACAGTCTCCATGAAGCTGGGCTATGGTCCCGCACACCGTTAGGCCGTCTTCCGCTCACGCCCCAACATCGTGCAGCCCGCCTCCAGTGGTGTCGCGACAGGCGTGAATGGAGGGACGAATGGAGACGTGTCGTCTTCAGTGATGAGAGTCGCTTCTGCCTTAGTGCCAATGATGGTCGTATGCGTGTTTGGCGCCGTGCAGGTGAGCACCACAATCAGGACTGCATACGACCGAGGCACACGGCCAAACGGTATCATGGTGTGGGGAGCGATCTCCTACACTGGCCGTACATCACTGGTGATCGTCGAGGGGACACTGAATAGTGCACGGTACATCCAAACAGTCATCGAACCCATCGTTCTACCATTCCTAGACCGGCAAGGGAACTTGCTGTTCCAACAGGACAATGCACGTCCGCATGTATCCCGTGCCACCCAACGTGCTCTAGAAGGTGTAAGTCAACTACCCTGGCCAGCAAGATCTCCGGATCTGTCCCCCATTGAGCATGTTTGGGACTGGATGAAGTGTCGTCTCACGCGGTCTGCACCTCCAGCACGAACGCTGGTCCAACTGAGGCGCCAGGTGGAAATGGCATGACAAGCCGTTCCACAGGACTACATCCAGCATCTCTACGATCG
Source organism: Schistocerca piceifrons (assembly GCF_021461385.2). Classification (NCBI taxonomy): domain Eukaryota; kingdom Metazoa; phylum Arthropoda; class Insecta; order Orthoptera; family Acrididae; genus Schistocerca; species Schistocerca piceifrons. The sequence goes on along the minus strand of NC_060149.1, from coordinate 489,911,925 downwards.
TCTCCATGGGAGAATAGCAGCCTGCATTGCTGCGAAAGGTGGATATACACTGTACTAGTGCCGACATTGTGCATGCTCTGTTGCCTGTGTATATGTGCCTGTGGTTCTGTCAGTGTGATCATGTGATGTATCTGACCCCAGGAATGTGTCAATAAAGTTTCCCCTTCCTGGGACAATGAATTCACGGTGTTCTTATTTCAATTTCCAGGAGTGTAGTTGTCGACTTCATCAGAGCAAAATATATTCTGCAAAATATTACACAACATATTAAATATCGGGGCACCATTATGTAAAGTCTCTTGTACTGACAATTTGTAATCATATTTTTACCACAACATTCTTGTTGTTACAAAAATAGAAGACTACAAATAGTGAAATTACAGCATAATAATGATTCACCTAACAATCAATTGAAACATCACTAATGTTTACATAAAAAACTGTAAAATGTATTTATGCTTTTCTGAAGTTTCTCATAAAAGAAATTCTCAATAAATTTTCAAGTTAATTGATAGGGCAAAAACTGTGTAAGCAGCAAGTCAAGGCTCAAGCAGGCTATAAGTACAAAAACTTGTCTAAAGGAAACTAAAATTATCATTTAACACTAAACAACTTTTCATCATGTACTGCTATTAGAACATAAGCCCGTCACATATATTCCTAAGCACATAAAATATACAGTATTTGTGGGTCGGGTTGTTTGGGGGAAGAGGCCAAACAGTGAGGTCATCAGTCTCATCGGATTAGGAAAGGACAAGGAAGGAAGTTGGCCGTACCCTTTCAAAGGAACCATCCCGGCAGTTGCCTGGAGCGATTTAGGGAAATCACGGAAAACCTAAATCAGGATGGCCAGACGTGGGATTGAACCATTGTCCTCCCGAATGGGAGTCCAGTGTGCTAACCACTGCGCAGAATTTGTGCAAAAGTATGTGGTAATGTAGGTGCATAGATACTAGAAAGAAACAAATATGAAATAATGTGTCAACACTATACATATAAATAGAAAAAGGACAAAAAATTTCTTTAGATATTTACAAAACAGTAAATTAATAAGGATTTCAGCACTACACTAACGACCACAGAACTGAAAGGAATTAAATAGATAATACATAATCAAGAGCATATATCCTTTGTTCTTAATATTAAGTAACTTGATGCTATCATATACAATCTGATATAAACATCTGCAGGCTATTTTAAATGGGAAGTGGTTACAAAATTACTTGCATTAGCTTGATTCCAAACAGGATTCTCCACTTTTCTTATAGCACCAGTTTTCAATTTCTTTTGTACATTCTTATATGCAATTTCCAAGTAATTATTAATTATAATGACATGTTTATACATATTTCACTTTCTTTCTTACTACTTATGTTTAAAATTATCACAGTCCCATAATCAGACTAGTTAACTTAGCACACAATTATTTGTTATGTGGTCTGCCTTTGCTTGAAACCAAGATGATACAGTACTTCAAACTTAATTGCGTCTTCATTATACAGGCAATACATTTTTTCCATATTTTAATACTCTGTTACAATTTCATGATGTGCTTTACTACATTTTAAGGTAACATAGCTATAACTATAACTTCATTATCCTACTTTTCATATTACATCATCACTTCTCACAAATAATCTCTAATACATCATCATCATCATACATTTTAAAATGTCCATGGATGGCTAAATAAATAAATAAATAAATAGTATCATTATAATCAATGCTACTCACTAAAAACCGTAACTCAGCTTCATCATTACCTCATTTCACAAAAACCTTCATTTCAAATGAATGTTTCACTGCAGTATATCATTATTACTTCTCACTTTATTGTTATAATTTGATAGTAGTATAAACATTCATTACATCAAAACATCACAAAAGGTAACACTCTTTCCCACTCTGTTTCTTAAACAGCTCTAAAAAAATTTATGCTCCTACATTGCCTGTCTTTAATTTACACAAACCTACTTTGTTCCTTATGCACACTAAATTATGTATGTATTTCCTTAGAATCATCACAGAGGCATATTCATATTAACTGTCTTCCTCCAGTGCCTTTTTCTTCTTACTGGCACCTTTCCATCAGAACAGGGTCTGGTTTTTTGGTCAACACAAGCCATTTCTTACAATCTAATGCTTTCTGTGGATTTAGGTTTCTTGATCAGAGATCTGCGTTTACATTGTTCACCAGTTTGTCTTCTACACTGTCCCTGGTCTTTGACAGTGAAGTAAAGGGCTGAGTTGATGACTGAATGGGGCAGCTCCCTCATGAAGTATCCATATCAATGAAGTTTACATTCTTCCCTCTTCCATTGATTGTAGTCTCTCCTGCTAGTTGTTGAAATGTTAAACTGTTGGTATGGTCACACAGAGAAATGCCTAATGATCTCATTGTCATATCCATGACCTGCTCAGCACTTATAGGTGCAGGCCAACACTCTGTACTATATAATACCACTGGCCTCATCATTGTACAGTATATCTTTGATTTTAGGAGGACTGGCATCTACTTATCACAAAGAACACCAAGGAAGTCACTGAACTGCATCCAGGTTGCTCTGATTCTTACTCTCACATCTTCATTCATGTAGCTAACACTCTGTAGTCAAAAACATAGGCACTGAATGTATCTACCTTGGTGACAGGAGCTTCATTGATTTTTATAGTTCTGGGATATGGAATAGCAATAAATCATTGAATAATCATTAGTCAGTCCATGAAATCCTTTCAAGGTACTCATTCTTGCAGATACTTGAACAGAGACCAGGCCTTTGCAGATATCTGTAACATATTTGGGCTTGAGCTTCAAGATCCTTCCTAATATCCACCACCCTGCTATGATTCCATTATGGTCATGAAGTGCAGTGTATTCAGAGCTGATTCTTCATGAATGTCAACTGTTACATGGCAGCCATCATTCTTTAAACAGTGTATCACATGCATATTACTTTCTTTATAGTCTTTACTTGTACTTGTGTTAGTGACAGTTTTGATGATTATTAAAATTGCCATAACATGCCAGTTTACATTACCTAGTATTAATCATTACATTGCTGAAATCATTATCAGTTCATCATAATCATCACATTTCTTGAAACTATCACACAACATAAGATCCTACATATTTTTCAGTATAGGTAATAAGTAAGGGAAAAGAATTAAGTAATCATAATGTAACATCAATCATTTTGCAAAAAAGGCAAATAACTAAATAGTTTAGGTAAAAATTAGTAATATATCATTGAATAATCTTTAGTCAGTTCATTAATATTCACAGAATACTATAAATTCTATCACCAGTAGTGTAACATATTATGTCCTATTCGACAACTCGATGATCTGCAAAATGTAATATAGACACATACCAGGAATAATGTCAACAAAGGTACCAAGTAGTTTCATATTACATGAAAAATGACTGATAGGGCATTACACAGGGTGAGTGAAAGCTACATAATTTGAGGGGTGACAGTACTGGTGATTCTGAATAAAAAACTTCAAAAGATCATATGCCTCCTTCTATCTGATGTACAGCTGTTTGAAAACATAGGCATCAGCTGCATGTCCTTTATCACTAGCACTAACATGGGAATGTAATCGAAGCAACATTAGGCTACATAGTATCATCTTTACCAACCACTTACTATGCACTTCATATGTGCATAGTGAGGTGACGAGTCCCGCAAAAGCACAAGCTATTTACCTCACAGTTCAGTACTACACTGGTTGCGCCAGTGTAATACAGTGTTGTTACATGTACAGTCAAAACTGTATGTGGTATTGTAGCAAAAATGCCTTATTGTGAAATGATCTTCTAACTCTTACTTTACATGCTTGTGCTCAAGTTAAGGACCATACAGATGAGTTCAGATCAGCAACACAACAGCTGTCTGCAAGGCTGCCGGGTGCATTGCAGTTCATGGTATATTTACTGAACATTTTTGTGAGAAAATGTACAAAATTAAACAGAACATTAGAGCACAATCATTCATTTACTATCACACACATTTAGCCTGTTTCCCCCTGTTTTCATTAGTTTCCTCAGAAACTATTAAGAACAGGACATATGTTCATATGATGGTTTTTGTTCACAGTCGCTAATACTATCATCCCTCACAACATGTACATTTCCTCCTGATTCACTCAGTGGATGACAGTAGAGTGTGTGACATAATGCTTGCAACATCTTTTAACTAATGTAAGGCCATATTAACATATGCCATTATAATGAGGCAGCCCAGGAAACACTATAGTGAAGTGATTGATGGCAAAAATGAAGCACAACCAGATACACAAGTTGTGAATACAATATATGTCTTACAAATTACCGTTTACATTGACAGTCTTAATTTCACCAGTATGTTAGCTTACTGTTGTCATTACACTTAAAAAAGGCTGACTGCTGGGTATTAAATCATCAATATTTTAAATAAAACTAATTTGTTGAAATATCTAAGAAAACTGGATTAATAGTAGTTCCTTTTATAATACTTCCAAAATGTTTATTTCAGTAACAACAGTTATATAATGTCTGTTACCAAAATATGAGTCCATGAATATGATAGCATAAAGAATTATATTGTAATTGAAACAGAAATCACAACTTTTCTATGCTGATGGTTTCAAATAGGTATTTTATTGAACTTCATGTTACAAATGTGCATCTGTCAAAATTTGGTTCACATGAAATATGATAGTATGTTATAAAGAACAAAATGCTATATCTTGATTATTATATAGTTGCAAAAGTTAACTGTAAATTTGTTATCAATCACGTCAATATTGCCATACAAAAACTGTCATTGTCACCTGTTACAAACAACAGGGTGCCTGAGTGGGATTGAGTTACTGAAGCTTATTATGGCTGTTGGTTCAAATCAGTTCAGCTAACTGTTACGGCAGCATGCAATACAAGTTTGTTTATCAGAACTGGTGTATTGGTGAAAAGTTATGGGAACGAGTGGAAATTGATCAAAACTCAGAGTACATTATTTTCATTAGAGTGTGTATCCAATGTCCTACATGCATATAGAATCAATCTTATCAGAACGGCAGTGAAGCAAGTTTTAGCAGTCACCCTGACTATAAAGAAAGGAACATAGCTAAGTAAGCAACTTCTAATAATTAAGTCACTGCTTGTTAAATGCTTATTTAGCTATTTCAAAGTCAAATACGAGAGTTTCATGCTAGAAAACAAATCACAGAATAGAATTTTGACTTGAGATTACCATGAAATGTATACACATATTACTCAACCAGGTCAGTCACCTGGATGCAAAATGTTGTTAGTTTAGCTGCACTTCTCAAACCTAAAAGTTAGTCTCAATTTGTGTGTATCAATCTATGGGCACATGCTGAAAAGTAATGCCTCCAAATTTTTATGTGAAAACTCTAAAAGTTATTTAAATGAAATAAAATTTATTAACAATTTATATCTTTAATCTTCGTGTTTACATATTTATTTCCCCACATAGTCACTCTGGTGATGAACTCATTTCTCCAAGGAGAGACCAGTTTGTTGATACCATCATCATAGAATACTTGATTTTTTTGATGGCATTACAACCATGCCTCTGCTTGCTCTCCTTAATCACTATCAAAGTGACATTCTTGAAGGTGTTCTTTAAGTTTTGGAAACATATGGAAATCAGATAGGGTCAAATTGGGAATGCATGGAGAATGATCTATGACAGAGAAACAAGGTATTAGACTATTGTAGATGTCACAGCACTTGTGTGTGTAAGACATTACCATGCTGAAGGAGAGAGTGCTTCATGTGTTGAGAGCTGTCCTATAAGCATTTGTATGTGGATTCTTGAGCTCCTCAAAATTCCCAGGGTAAATGCCAAAACTTTCTTAAGCTAACCACAGATATATTTTGATTTTTCATTAGTCTTCACTAAAACCAAATCATCCACTACAAATAGTGTTACTTTTAATTTCTTATAGTGCCTCTGCTTTCTCTTTTCTCCACGCTTCTCCATAGCTTGCTAACAATTTCTTCGCTCTTCTGTGCTGTGGGCCTTTTGCAAGCAGGATACTCTATTAATTCGATTATATGGTTGTCAGATTACTTGTCACATAAAATTTCATGATGTGAGAAACCAACGGAGATTTGTTGTAAACAATTTCAAACATCTTTAAAACTGTTAACACACTCCATCCTGTCTGAATAGTTTTTGTTCCAATATGTTCTGCATACCCTCCCAATTTTCCTCATATATATCTGGCAGGACTGCTTCAAGGGTGATGTACCAAAATTAATATATGATTTTCCTCTTTCCCCTCTTGAAATTTTTTCCAAGTTATTGAAGTGAATCACACCCTATTGTCAGAAAGAATTCTTTTGGGAGTATCCACATTCAGAAAATAATTCTTCAAATTACATTTTTACTGATTTCTTTTATAAGTGGATATAATGTTGTAAATTTTGAGAATAGATCTACCACAACAAAAATATAACAGACATCACTTTTTGCTTTTGGTAACAGTCCAATAACTTGTACACCCACTAGGTCCATCTGTTTCTTAGATATCATGTTCTGCATACGCCCCCTACATCTTTGCTGACTTTCGCTCTATGGCATCTGTCACACATTGCTAGTTTCTTTCTAACTCTTCCATTACGATTGTAGAAATATTTATTCTCCTGACTTTTCCAAATGTAGTTTTGACCCCTGCGATGACTGAAATATTTTGTTGTAATGGCGACTGGAAGGGTCGCAGGGTTGAAGTGACGGAAAGTGCGGTGGGACCCGCAGAGCGGCCCGTGAACAACAACACAATAGGAGAGGATGGACACGACCAATGAAGGACAGGATGAACAACAACAAGATCGAAACAACGGAGTCACAAGAAAACCTAATAACCACGTCCACTCGTACACAGAACAAGAAGATAAATAAGCTGTCTAAGATGAGGCGATGTGTCCAGAGACGTACGCAAGGTTAGACTAGCTGGCTGAGTGAGAGGCAGGCACTTAAATACTCTATCAGGGCCCCGTTATTGGCCACTGGAACCGCATGTTCCACTGTGGCACCGTCACACTAAAAGCAGGCCAGGAGGCAGGCGCCGCCACAACTTACGATGCGATGGTGCAGAGACCTCTAGGGGTCTTCAACGTCTATAACATCTGACAGGGATAGCAATTCCATGGCGCGTGGTACCAGACATTTTTTATTAATACATATTTTATTACTACATCAATAAATTGCTATGTCAGTCATAATTTCCAATTGTTAGTGTCAGGCCTATTTCTTCTTAACAGTAGGCCCTTATTGTTCAACATTTTGTCTCCCTTATTACATAAACAACTCTTTAAAAAGTGCAGAAATGACATATTTTAACACGTGAAGCAGCTGCATATTTATTTTTAGTTGTGTGACCAGTTTTGGTCAAAAATAATTTTCCAGTACCTGTTGTGATACATTATGGACACAGGACAATTTTCATGCACAGAGGATGTTTCAAAATTGGCAGAGCTGTCATTTGCACTCAAGCGATTCATGTGGAAATATTAACAGACCTGTAGCTTGGAATGGTAGTTGGAGCTAGACACAAGGGACATTCCATTTTGTAAATCATTTAGAAATTCAATATTCTGTGATCAAAAGTGTCAAGAGGGTGCCGGGAAACACAAATTTCAGGCATTACCTCTTACCACAGACAATGCAATGGCCGATTGCCTTCACATAACATACAAGGGCAGTGGAATTTGTGTAAAGTTGTCAGTGCTAACAGACAAGCAGCACTGTGTGAATAACCACAGAAATCAATGTGGGACATATGACAAACATATGTGTTAAGACAGTGCAGTGAAACTTGACTTTAATGGGCCTTGGGTTGCAAATGACCGATGCGAGTGCCTTTGCTCACAGCACAACATTGCCTGCAGTGTCTCTCCTGGGCTTTGACCATATTGAATGGACCCTAGATAACTGGAAAACTGTAACTGGGCAAATGAACCCCAGTTTCAGTCAGCAAGAGCTGATGGTAGGTTTCAAGTGTATCACAGACCCCATAAAGCTATGGATCCAAGTTTTCAACAAGGCACTGTGCAAGATGGTGGTGGCTCCGTAGTGGGTGGGCAGTATTTGCATTGAATGGACTGGGTCCTCTGGTCCAACTGAACTTACTATTGACTGGGAATAGTCATGTTCTGCTACTTGGAGACCATTTTCAGCCATTTGTGGACTTCATGTTCCCAAAGAATAATGAAATTTGTATGGATAACAATGTGCCATGTCACCAGCCTACAACTGTTTGTGACTGTCTTGAAGAGCATTCTGGACAATTTGAGTGAGTGATTTGACCACCCATATTGCCCATCATGAATCCCTTTGAACATTTATGGGACATAATGAAGAGGTCAGTTCTTGCACAAAATCCTGCACTGGCAATAGTTTGATGATTATGGACAGCCATGGAGGCAGCATGTATCAATATTTCTGCACGGCACTCCCAATGACTCGTTGAGTCCATCCCATTTAGAGTTACTGGACTACACCAGGCCAAAGGGGGTCTGACATGATATTAGGAGGTATCCCATAAATTTTGTCACCTCTGTATGTATATAAAACAAATGACAAAATATACACTCCTGGAAATTGAAATAAGAACACTGTGAATTCATTGTCCCAGGAAGGGGAAACTTTATTGACACATTCCTGGGGTCAGATACATCACATGATCACACTGACAGAACCACAGGCACATAGACACAGGCAACAGAGCATGCACAATGTCGGCACTAGTACAGTGTATATCCACCTTTCGCAGCAATGCAGGCTGCTATTCTCCCATGGAGACGATCGTAGAGATGCTGGATGTAGTCCTGTGGAACGGCTTGCCATGCCATTTCCACCTGGCGCCTCAGTTGGACCAGCGTTCGTGCTGGACGTGCAGACCGCGTGAGACGACGCTTCATCCAGTCCCAAACATGCTCAATGGGGGACAGATCCGGAGATCTTGCTGGCCAGGGTAGTTGACTTACACCTTCTAGAGCACGTTGGGTGGCACAGGATACATGTGGACGTGCATTGTCTTGTTGTAACAGCAAGTTCCCTTGCCGGTCTAGGAATGGTAGAACGATGGGTTCGATGACGGTTTGGATGTACCGTGCACTATTCAGTGTCCCCTCGACGATCACCAGTGGTGTACGGCCAGTGTAGGAGATCGCTCCCCACACCATGATGCCGGGTGTTGGCTCTGTGTGCCTCGGTCGTATGCAGTCCTGATTGTGGCGCTCACCTGCACGGCGCCAAACACGCATACGACCATCATTGGCACCAAGGCAGAAGCAACTCTCATCGCTGAAGACGACACGTCTCCATTCGTCCCTCCATTCACGCCTGTCGCGACACCACTGGAGGCAGGCTACACGATGTTGGGGCGTGGGCGGAAGACGGCCTAACGGTGTGCGGGACCGTAGCCCAGCTTCATGGAGACGGTTGCGAATGGTCCTCGCCGATACCCCAGGAGCAACAGTGTCCCTAATTTGCTGGGAAGTGGCGGTGCGGTCCCCTACGGCACTGCGTACGATCCTACGGTCTTGGCGTGCATCCGTGCGTCGCTGCGGTCCGGTCCCAGGTCGACGGGCATGTGCACCTTCCGCCGACCACTGGCGACAACATCGATGTACTGTGGAGACCTCACGCCCAACGTGTTTAGCAATTCGGCGGTACATCCACCCAGCCTCCCGCATGCCCACTATACGCCCTCGCTCAAAGTCCATCAACTGCACATACGGTTCACGTCCACGCTGTCGCGGCATGCTACCAGTGTTAAGGACTGCGATGGATCTCCGTATGCCACGGCAAACTGCCTGACACTGACGGCGGCGGTGCACAAATGCTGCGCAGCTAGCGCCATTCGACGGCCACCACCGCGGTTCCTGGTGTGTCCGCTGTGCCGTGCGTGTGATCATTTCTTGTACAGCCCTCTCGCAGTGTTCGGAGCAAGTATGGTGGGTCTGACACACCGGTGTCAATGTGTTCTTTTTTCCATTTCCAGGAGTGTATATTTATCAATAATATTTTTTGTTGTGCCAAGGTAGATGCATGGAATGTCAGTTACACAATTATCCAAAGAATATGTAAAATAAAATGGCGAAACACTGCCATTATCACTAGTATTATCTTTTTAATCACAAAAATTGTCAATATATTTTTTTTCGAGTTGAAATTGTTCTTCCAAATTGAAATTTGGATGTTGAGCATAGTGTGTAAAAATTTCTTTCTCTTTCGTTACATCCATATATTTATCTTTCTCTGAATTACGTATTATAGCAATACCAACAAAAGCAATCTATCCAAATTTGCTTCACATTTAGAGGATCAAAAGTATGTTGCAGATAATCCTGAAGATAGGATGTAATGGAAGAGTTAGATATTTTTTGCATTATGTTAAAGATCCCAATTTAATTTCGATCCAGCAGTTTGAATGGAATACATACAGGGTGTCTCTCCTAAGAGAGACAATATTAGAAGATAATACTAGTCATAATAATAATTCTTGGCCAATTTATTTGATAATGCAATATGTCATTTCTAAGATTTACAAATCTGTGCAATACAATCAATTGGAATCCAGACAAAGCCTTCAAGTTTGGTAATGATTTTGGTTCCTTCTTATCTTTGCACCACCTTTTCCTCTCTGATTCCTTTAAAACAGATTATCTTAAATTCCTTCTCACACTACACACTGATAAGTTCAGAATCAATTTCCACTCCTAGTCCTGACAGAGCACTGGCATATTAAGTTCCACATTCCTCTCATTTATTTAATGGTATAATAAAATTGCCGAAGAAATAATACTCACCTGCCTAATTTGTTTGCCCTCTTGAAAATAACTCAAAGCTTTGTGGTGAAAATGGAATGTAATTTTATGATGAACTAAGTAATTCTGAAATTTGCTGAATTCCCAAAGCATAGTTCTTTTTTTGTAACTCCATAAATTCTAATATTTTTTTGAAGTTCTAGTGGAAAAAACTACGGATTTGTGTTCCATTTTCCCATCCACATCTTCTCCTGTCATAAATGTGTCTCCACAACAATAAGAGGAGTGTCTCACTCAATACTACCTGTATCAATTATATCACAAGTTTCAATTTTATGTAAATCCTTGTCTACGGGTTCCCAATTTTTTGAATAATACAGCACTGGCTTATTGAAAACTTGTTTATGTTGTTTCAATTATAATTTAAACAAGTAATTTCTTAGTTTTCCAAATTTTGCATTGTAAATGTCATAATATTCCCACAATAGTTACAAATTTTTCTTTCTGTTCAAGATTTAGCTTTTCTGCCTCCAATTTTGTCTCTAACTTATTGTGCTATTATTTAATGACTAAGCCCTCTTCGGTATAATCACCTTCATCTTCAAAATATCTGCTCTTCTTTGCATAAGTCACTCTGCTGATTTGGTTATTATTGTGAACACAATTCAGAGCAATCAATTTGGCCTTTAATGAAATTTTGCTTTTGGGGCTGGTAAATACTAATTCTTTGTTCAACAAACCAAATCCCACTCTACCATTTACAATCCAGTCAATATCAATAAAGATACTTTCTCTCAAACTCAGTATTACAGCTCATGCCGATATAAATTTTATTTTCCCCATTTTAAATGAAAGGAGCACCTGATTTTTCACATGTTTACAATGTGTCCCAGTAGTTCCCCTTGTTTCAATGTCTATTGTATTCATGTTAATGAATTCTGGAACAAGTTTAATTTTGTGTCTTGATTTTTCAGAAAACTCACTGATGGACTGTCAGTATCCACTGAGAGTTATATTCCTATGTACCTGTTTGAATGTAAATGTAGGCACTTCCCTGCATCCTGAATTCATTTTTATTGCCCTCTTTGTGAAACAGATCATCTTGTTTTACTAAAACCCTTATCTTACACCCCAAGTTTCTATGAGTGCTTCATTTGTTGCGTGTAGTTCATTCACAGGCATATCAGATTCCCTTTTATTGTAACTATCCTTATTGATAATGCATTTGTGCTTTCTCAAATTATTCAAACTAGTATTCATTTCAATCCACCAGTCTCGATGTATCTTATCACAAACTTCTATTAAACAAGGTCAAATTTTATTGTTGTTGTCATGATAATTATTCCAAACCACCCTCAAATCTGCAAGTCTTACATTCTTCTCATATTCTCCCTTACACTCACTGATGATTAATGATGCGCTAATACAGACTGGCAAAATCTAATTCTCATGGATCCCTTGATCAGTAACCTCATTTCCCCAGCTACCTTCATTATTATCTAAATCACTATATTCACTGCTTTTTCTTTGATGTCAACATAAACCATCCCATCATCCATCAATTTCTTCATCATAGTTAATCTCACCACTATCATCACCATTAGTTTTATCAACAACTTCAACATCAGTCACATTAAAATTATATGGTAAAGTCCCTTCATCCCTGCAGTACATGATCACTAAACCCACCTGAGAACATAATGATCAGTGAGATCAGTTTACTCCCTTGTTACTCAGTATCTTATTTATACCACACTCATCAAAACTAGTGTCTGTCACTTCCTCCAATTCATAAATATCATTTCCTGACTGAATATATAAATTTATCAGCACCTCTGCATTCATCTCTAACTCCCCATAATATGTTCTATTGTGCATTTTGCCATCAGACAGATTAATATTCAGTGCTTTTCAAAATTCTGTGTCAAATTATTATCAGTTCATCTTGTATGCTCCTTGGTTGTTCTGCCCTTAAGATCTAGAATTTCTCCTCCTCTGAAATGTTTTCCTGTAATTATTAGCCTGATTTTGGTCATAGATTTTTCTCCAATCAGACAGGCTACCAACGGATGACCATCAGTTTCCCTGAAATTTTCCCCCGTTATCTTGTCTTCTTGTATCCTACAATCTATTATGACCTGCCTTTGATTTCAAATTCACTGGTCCCATTTCTATTGTCTCACTCCAAAGAAAAGACCTTCTTTTTCCAACTCTGTTAGTTTCATTCCTGTATAGTTTCCTACATCCCTACTCTCATAATTTTCTCTATTACATTTTTGAGTCCACCCCTATGCTGATAACTAATTACCCCTCCATTATTAAAATTCTGTCTCTTTTTTTTTCTCTAAGGCTCAATCCAATATGTCAACATATTTTAAAACTGTTCTGTTGAGTCACCTGCTCTGTGAACTTAACCCACCAAATTTTCTCAAATAATCTCCATTAAAGAATTAATTTTGGTTAGCTCATCAAAGTTCCTACCTCTCACAAAAATTCCTTCATACTACCATTTTGCTCCCTACAGCTTTGGCCACCCCAAAACTCACTTTTGATTCTAGCTTGTTCTGATTTTGACCACAATTTGTTTATAACATTTTTAAAATTCACTGTAGGATGTATCTGTATGGGTATTCTGATTTGCCCATGGAAGTCCCTTATCATCCATAAACATTTTTACAACTTTAATTTTATAAGTAATTTCAGAATCAAAATTGCCACATTAGAATTTTATAAAATCAACTGGGTGCAGTTTATATTCTCCAGGAACTTGTGAAACATTATTAGAACCCTGATTTGTCCCTCACCACATTCTTTGAAATTAGCCCTTCTGTAATCATTTTGGTGTGATTTTTTTAGTTCAATAATAAAAAAATATTTCATGAGTCCTAAAGTTACTGCCCATAATCAGAATAAAATGTTAAAATGGTACTTATCTGTAGCCCCACTCACTGTTGCATCATCATTCCAGTCCACCAATTGTATTTTTACAGCAGAGGGTGGTTGGGTTGTTTGAGGGAAGAGACCAAACAGCGAGGTCATCGGTCTCATCGGATTAAGGAAGGATGGAGAAAGAAGTTGGCCGTGCCCTTTCAAAGGGACCATTGTGGCATTTGCCTGGAGCAATTTAGGGAAATCACGGAAAACCTAAATCAGGATGGCCGGACATGGGTTTGAACTGTTGTCCTCCCGAATGCGAGTCCAGTGTGCTAACCACTGCGCCACCTCGCTTGGTGTTGCATCAGACAGCACACAGTGAGGTCAATATAAACATCCACCTCAGGGTTCATTGCTTTGATTTTCATAAAAAATACTTTGCAATAATTTTAGTGGTATACTAATTGGCTGAAATTAAAACAACTTTCATTAGAATGTCATTCTCACACTTGAATAATCCCACCTATTCTTCACCACATTATAAAAATATGATAGTCTATCAAATCTTTTATAAATGAGAGAATGCATGTCTGTGTTGTGTTTCTATTGTGTGACTAATTCAAATCATATAAAGGTAATTCAAATTGCATATCAGTAACATATAATAAACACTTGGTATTGTTGGGCTGGCCTAGGTTGTATACCAAGGAGTAGGTGGGTGCTGAGACAGAGAGCAGGAATAATGAGAAGCACATGTAATACATATGTAACTCTGGTTTACTTAACTTTGGTTCAGTAAGTCCAATTATATTCCATCAGTTCTGTGAGACAGGCAAATTCATCGTATACAATAAAAACAGAGGCTAACTACTAAGGGTTCAAATGCACAGACAGAACTTCGTGAACTGACTAGGCTGGTGTTAGTGCTGCAGTTTCATAAGTTGGCTCTGTGGTGGTGCTAGCTGTGCATGCTGCAGAGGGTGTGCCTTGGGGCCAGCTGCAGATTAGCGAGGCTGTCACATTAGTTACTAGTAACTTCTAGGTGTGGGCTACTTGTCATACACTATTACACTGTCAAAACCATGCCATCACATTCCCCACCACCAAAAAACCCCTTGCCATTGTCATGTACCTTTACTGCCTGAGTTGAGAGTGCTAGAGGAGTCTGGGTGAAGGTGCCCCTGAGGAGGCAGAAGCTGAAACTGCAGCCAGTGACAAATTTTCTCCTGCACCCTGGCAGTCATCTTGCAAATGGCCAGAAAAATCGTCCATAAAACCATCCACAGGGTGCACACCTACACCTAGGGTTGGAACATTTTCTTCCATTGGTGGAGGTGCACAAGTGAGTGTAGGGTCCACAGTGGCCCACTGGAAGGCAGCACCACTTGTGGTTAGGGCTGCTGGCACTGTGGCGATGGCAATGGCTCTGCGTCGGTGCCCATCAGCTCCCCGTCCTGTGCTGGCGGCATGGGATCAAAGGGAGGTGAAGGCAGCTGAAGCTTCTGTGTCCTTCTGGGCCCCAAATCTGCAAATTAAAAACCAACAGCATAATCACACAGCCCATACAAAAGAAGCTGATACTGATGACACTTCTGCAGTCTGGTGGTACCCTGTAAGACATACAAAAAGTGGCCCAAGATTTCTGTAATACCACTTCATTCCCAGTGCCTCTCCCGATAACTCTGAAAAAGACTAAATCATTCACCTTAAACTTAGAACACTGTGGAGGATTGGCCAATGACTGCAAAGGATGCAGCAACTTATGCGGTTTCCAATGTCAGTGTCCATGCAAAAGTTCCACTGATGATTTGCCGTTGCTTGGCTGGGAATTGTAGGATGAGAAGAAGAGCACTAAAGCCTATCCCATTAATGTGGAACGGGGGGGGGGGGGTTATAAATTGTTGATATATTGCTTGAAAGATGTTCTGACAAAACTTTCTGCTTTAACACTAGATTGAGTGTGGAAAGATTCTGTCATCACATGCCTGATGCCATTGACATTACAAGACTGCCGAAATACTGTTGATGTGAACTGCAGCCCATTTCCCAAAACCAACACTTCTCGTAGACCCTCAACACAAAAAATAGAAATCAGAGTCTTAACAGGAATAGCTGTTGTGGTGGATTGGACAAGCACCACAAACAGAAAATTGCTAAAGGCATCTAACACAATAAGCCAATGAGAATTCCAGTAATGACCCAAAAAGTCAATATGCAGACATTTCCAAAGAACACTGGGCTTGGGCCAATCATAAAACTTCTGTTGTGGAGCAGCTGGGAGTGCTGCACTTGCCAGACATTGCGCAGTCAAATTTTCTATTTGTGTGTCCTGCTGATTGATGAGCAATGGTGTCAGGTGAACTGCTTAGTAAATACAATGCCCCAACACTCCTGATGGAGAAGGTGAAGAATTCCCTTCTGAAGCAAATGTGACACAACCACAAGTGATTGGTATTTTTCTGTATGTAATAGGATAACACCCTGTTGAGCAAATAATGTGTACGGACGTGCAAAATAATAGCATACCACTGGATCACAAGGCTGCATAATTGAATGTGGCCAACTGATGCAGAGGACTACAACAGAATTTTGAGACTGGTATCCACAACCATTGCCTGAACTGTCTGTTGGTGGTCAATGGGAAAACCATCAGGTGTTTCAGTGTCCTGAATATTAATGTAGAAGTAAGAATCCTCTGAGGCATCGAACCCTGAGTCTGTGCTGACTGATAGGTGAGAAAGAGTGTCCATATTTGAACACAGCTGTTGGCCTGTGCATGATTTTGTACTGTTAATTTGAAAGGAGCAGAGTCCAACACCACAACATTTGCACTGTGCTTGGAGGGACTGTGCTTTGAAGAGGCGAACAATGAGGTGAGAGGCTTGGGATCCATTACTAATTGGAATATTTTCTGCCACAAAAGTATTGATGGAATCTGGCCACTCCATATACAATAGCAAGAACTTCCTTCTCAATCTGCAAATAGTAGCACTGTGTTTTGTTGAGGAGTTCAGATGCAAAGGTAATTGGCCTCTCCAATGATCCAGCTATGTGTGAGTGAACAGTGCCATTCCTATAAGTTGATATGTCAGCTGCCAGCACAACAGGCTTACCATGATCAAAATGATGCTCAGTAAAACATTTTTTATTTTCTGAAATATGACTTGTAGTCTCTAGTCCACACAAATGGAACATTCTCTCATTGAAGATGATACAATGGAGCTGCAATCTGCACAGCATTTGGAATGAACCAAATGACCATGACTGTTAATAACATGTCCTAAATACTTAATCTCAGTCTAGAAGTAGGAGCACTTGTCTTCATTACACTTTGATGCAGCATCTGAGAGCACTTCAAATAATTTCCTGAAATTGGAAAGATGTTGGTTGGGAGTATGACCCAAAATGACTGTGTCATCCAAATAATTCGAACAATAAGGAACTGTAACCTCAAATACTTAAATAACACCATGTTGGTGTTCATTAAAAAAACTTGTCATGACTGCTCATCAAAGGAAATATGCTAATAAGTATTGCGGAGATCAGCTTCGGAAAAGAAATGACCTGTTCCCAGTTTTCCTCAGGCTGTGACAAGGGAAAGGAGTCAATCACAGCCTGTGAATTTACTGCTACCTTAAAATCTGTACTAAAGCATAACTTTCCTGAAGATTTCTGTATAATTACTGAAGGTTATGCCCACTGACTAGCTACTAGGGGGGGAGTCACACTATTGTCCAGCCAAGATAATGATTCCTGTGCCACCTGATCTCTGATAGTGTGAAGGACAGGTCATGCTTGGTAATTCCATTGTTCTGCATTGTCTTGTGTGTCAAAGTGAGCCTCAAAATTGTAAGCTTTGCCTAGGCCATCTTGGAAAAGTCACTAACAAGGGAACATTCCCAGGTGTCAATAAACAATCTTGATGAAAGTTGGGGGGGGGGGGGGGGGGGGGTGTATAGAGGGGCAAAATATTACAAAACATTTTTTTGTCTGTGCTCAGTTTCACTTTTAAGGGATAAAACACACCATGAAATGTAATTTGGAATTTTAGATTTAGAAGGAATATCTTCAAAATGGTGATACACGAAAAATGTTTTTTTTTTTTTTTTTTTTTTTTTTTTTCAAATAACAGTTGATATGTAACTAACGTTCTTGAAAATTGTATAATCAACTTTTTGTAATAATTTGAAAATTTAGAAAAAATATCCCATCACCATTAATTAATTTTGAAAAATAGAAACTTTTGTTACAACATAAATTAAAGATGCTTTCAACCACATACATCCTTGTGTAATACAACTGGTTTCTGAAATACTGTTCTGGAAAATAAGCAATACGCAATGTGCTGTCAGAGTATTTTCAACATACCTAATTAAAATATGTAAAATTTAAAAACATAATAATTCTTTATTTTACTCACATTTGTTTTACATTTTAAATTCTTATTTTACATTTTACATTCATGGCTTCTGTGTTTTTTTTTAGTTTAGAGATTAGATTAGTACTTGTTCCATAGATCATGAATACGACACTTCGTAATGATGTGGAATGTGTCAGGTTAATAAAAGGTGTCTATACAAGATATTACATTAGACAAAATATTACGTGACACTCAATTTTTTTTTTTTTTTTGAATTGGGGAATTACCCACTTACTATATCCCAAGTTCATCTAATGAGTAGAAGGAGTTGCCATTAAGAAATCCTTTTAATTTCCTTTTAAATACTATATGGCTATCTGTCAGACTTTTGATGCTATTAGGTAAGTGGCCAAAGACTTTTGTGGCAGCATAATTTACCTCCTTCTGAGCCAAAGTTAGATTTAACCTTGAGTAGCGAAGATCATCCTTTCTCCTAGTGTTGTACCCATGTACACTGCTATTACTTTTGAATTTGTTCCGATTGTTAATAACAAATTTCATAAGTATATATATATATATATATATATATATATATATATATATATATATATATATATATATATATATTGTGAGGCTACAGTGAAGATTTCTAGCTCTTTAAATAAGTGTCTGCAGGATGATCTTGGATGAGCTCCAGCAATTATTCTGATTACACACTTTTGTGCAATGAACACTCTTTTACTCAATGATAAGTTACCCCAGAATATGATGCAGAGAATGAAAATAGGCATGGTAAGCTAATTTACTCAGATGTATATTGCCAAAGTTTGCAATGACCCTAATTGCATAAGTAGCTGAACTCAAACATTTCAGCAGATCCTCAGTGTGTGTGGTTTTTTTTTTTTCAGTTCAACCCCTCATCAATGCATACACCTAGAAATTTTGAATATTCTACCTTAGCTACCGATTTCTGATCAAAGTCTATATTTATCAATGAGGTCATTTCATTTATTGTGTGGAACTGTATATACTTACCATTTCACATATTTGTATTTTGTTGACTGAAAAAGATAAGTAACTCATTAGTATGATACAATATAATTTAGATCATGATGATCTGCAAGGAAACACTTAAAAAATAACATAACTTCTTTACACCATGCACATGAAATGAATGACAATTATTTGTGTAATATACACAACAGAGGAGACAATATGATGTCATGGGTCACTCTCTAAATATACTGATGTGTATTAAGCAAATTTTAGTACATTGGTAAGCCTTGGAGAAGAGAATTGTTTATGTGTGAGTGACTGCAGCTAGGTTGTATTGTTTCTCAAGTGAGGACTGAAATCATAATCATTCAACAGGGTTACAGCTAAAAATCTTCTCAGAAAGTTCTTCCAACATTGAAAGCCATATGTGTTCCATGGCTATACCTGTGCCACTGAGCCCTTTGGGATGACCAGGTATTTCTTGTCCTTGGCTATGTTGCTCAGACCGTTTTTTTTTTCACATTGACCCCCTTCATTTTCATAATTTTGAAAGAAACTTGAAATCTGATAAACAGTAATTGAACAGGTCAAAAGATATTTGAAAAATGTTTTCTCTCCCAGTGAAAGAAATATCTGTTATTGTTAAATTCTTGTGGTGGTCAATGTGAAAAAAACTATTGAGAGCATTGCACCTGAGGATGAGGAACTTGTTCATCTGGTTATCCCAAAGGGCTCAATAGCACAGGTACAGTCATTGGATGTATACCGCTTTCAATGAGGGAAGAACTTTGTGTGAAGACTTTCAGATCTACTTCTTTTGAATGGCTATGATGTCAATCTCCACTTGAGAAGCAACATAATCAGTTCTGTTTGCCAAGGCTTACAAACATACTGAAATAAGCCTGATACAAGTTAGGATATTTAGAAGGTCACCTGTGACATTTTAAAATCTTGACAAATTTTGTTTTACATTGTCTTCCACATCATGTATATTACATGAAGAAATTTCATTCATTTTAAGTGCATGGCATAAAAAACGTTACATTTTAAGCGTTTCCTTACAGATTATGATTATTGTGATTACTTACCTTCATAATAATGAGTTACTTATTACTTTCAGTTAACAACATACACATATGTGAAATTCCAGAATAAATAACAGCAACGAATGTTTAGGCATTTTAATTAGCTTTGTTGAAAATAATCCAGCAACACATTGTGAACAGCTTATTTTCCAAAAACAGTATTTCAGGAACCAGTTTCATTACACAGGGATGTACATGGCTTGAAAGCTTCTTTTATTTATGTTGCAACAAAAGTTCTCATTTTTCTAAACCTACAAATGAAGGTGGGGTATTTTGCAAAAATTGTGATTATGCATTTCCCAAGAACATTAATTACATATCAACTTTTGTCCGAAAAACATTTTTTATATAATTACATATCAACTTTTGTACGAAAAACATTTTTTATATATCATCATTTGAAGATATTCCCTCTGAACCTAAAATGCCAAACTGTCTTTTGGGGTGTGTTTTACTCCTAATATATTACACTAGGCTCAATAAAAAAAACACTTATTGCACTATTTTGCACCTTGTACACACCCACCAACTTTTGTGAAGATCATTTATTGACGCTTGGATAAGTCTCCTTGTAAGTTCCTCACACAGTTCAGCTATTTTCATATGAGCACAAAATCATGAACAAAACTGTCTTGGTAATAATACAAACAGTGATATGTATGCTGAAAATATCTAGCGCAGGAACGTCATGTTCACCATACCCAGAAAATGTTACTTGTGACTTTCAGAACTCAGGCACACCTAACAATTCATAATTGCATGTATTCAACAGTCTCTGATGCAACAGTGTTCATCTGCATGCATATTTTGAGACTGGTAATCTGCACAACTGGGCTTTGAAGAAATTGCATTGATATTCACTGACTGAAGCTTTAGAGAATGTTCACATGATGTCTTAGCATGCTCACCATTAACAAAATTTTAATAACTGTAAAGTGATTTAAGACTCCTGCAACAATGATAGTCTGACAGGGGGGGGATATTCGTACAAGCAGACTGAACTTTTTGGTTAAATCAGTGGTGTGAGTCTGGTGATGGATAAAAATACCCACTTAGAAGCTTATGTCCACATTTAAAACTGAGTATTGCCCACACAATCTAACATGAGCTTCAGTTTCTATTTTGGTCAATTTAAGTTCCTTGTCTACTGAAAACTAGCTTTGTTTCCCATTAGCATACCCTTTTATTATACACTAGGATTTACAGAAAAAGTCTCTGTATTTGGTATTATGTGGGCTCTACTACTTTTTAAGAGTACTGCAACCTTTGGGACTTTGTTGTAAATGCTTCACATAGATCATTAAGATATTAATAGTCTCACATATGAGGAAATTTCACTGTATTTTAGACGAATACATAAGAGAGCCAGAAATAAGACAAAAATTGAATATTTTGGGAAACTGTTAAAAAACATGAACTGCTGAGATGTTTACAATGCTTATGTACTGCCTGAGAAATACAACACATTTTAATGAAGCTTTCATCTTATATGAAAACTGATTTCACTTATACCAACTGGATGTAAGATGGCGGCGAGTATAGACGTTATAGTAAACTGCTCCGCGAAATTTAATAGTATTATTGATATAAATTGCGTATTGTGCAATGAAGAGGTTATAGAAGGTATCAGATTGTGTCCAGTGATTAATAAGTGGATTCACTCATCGTGTTTGTGTAAAATAAATACGACAGATCACTCATGTTGTTGTGGCCAGGCGCAGTGTGATCCACAAGTAACTGCTCTCACGAAATTTTTAAATGGTCACAATGAATCCGTTGAAGATTGTTTGAAACAGGATTTACAGAATGCAAGAAAATACGTCCTCGACATTGAAAAAGTGGTAAGTTCTTTTGAAAAAAGAAGAAACTCGGAAGAAAGTGTTATTTGTAATCGTTTCCCTAATCCTATAGAAACGATCCATTCAAAACATCATGAACCTATGTTAACATTATTCTCGGCAAATACTAACAAGTGCAGCAAGCTGTTATTATACAGGCCTACTGAACAATTAAATGCTGCGAGTGTGATGTTTAAGTCTGCCAATGATGAAAACAGCAACCTCAAAAAAGTGAGTTTAACTTGTAAATCTACAGGGAAGAAACTTAATGTCAATCCAGTGCCAAATAAAAGTGAAATATGTATATTAGGAGATAGCCATGCCAAAGGAGTAGCCAGTATAATGATAGCTATGCAATCTCGCTACAAAATTGCTA
Organism: Schistocerca piceifrons; assembly: GCF_021461385.2. NCBI lineage: Eukaryota > Metazoa > Arthropoda > Insecta > Orthoptera > Acrididae > Schistocerca > Schistocerca piceifrons. The sequence continues at coordinate 489,889,613 of NC_060149.1, read as the reverse complement.
GTGTTGTGAAATCAGGTGCACCTCTTGGCGAGATTGTGAAAAACTGTGAAAAGCTAACAAAAAATTCCTCTGTCTGTGTCATAATAGGTGGTGCAAACGATGTTTATCGTAATGAAAGCCATCATGCAACAAGAGCACTCAAAGAAACTTTGGAAAAACTCTCACATATAAAAGTTTTCGTGCTTAGTGTTCCACATAGGCATGACTTAATAAGTAGCTCGTGTGTTAACCTAGAAATTAACAAAGTCAACAGGAAAATAAGAAAACTCTGCTGCAGTTTCCCACAGGCTACCTTTATTGACGCAAACAGCATGGAGAGAGCTCACTTTACAAAGCATGGTATGCACAGGAACACACAGGGAAAGGAAGCTATGTGCAAACAATTGTTAAATTCTATTAACTGCAACACAGTGGAAGGTCGTGCTGTAATCCCTCTGCCAGTATGCTTCATAACAAAAACGAAGAAAATGAATGGATCAGAAGTTTCAGTACCTAGATGCTCAGATGATTCTGTTTCTTCACCAAACAGAGATAACTCAATGGTTACATGTACTGCAGAAGAAGAAAAGGCAGCATTTCCACTCTGTGAACCTACAGCAACACCACTTGTGCACCTGCCTACATGCAGTTCGTCAAAAATATCACTGCCAGCAGAAACACCAGCTGCAACAGCAGTACAACCCCTGGAGCCTACAGCAACAGCAATCTTATCCCCACCTGCAAGCAAGTCAATAGCTTCATCATCTCCAAGGGAATTGACAGCATCAGCTCAAGGTAAATCAACAAGCAAGTCATCAGTTTCATCATCTTCAGTAAAGGAGGAAGCATCTACTGAAGAAAAATCGACATCATCACAGAGAACAGGAGGTAAACGTAAAGTTGTGTGTCCTCCTCATCTGAAGGATTTTTTAACCACAGGCACGAGAAAGAAGAAACCACCAAAATAGGTAATAATCCAAACAACTTCTCCATTTTTCATCAAAACATAAGGGGAATAAGAAGCAAACTAGATCAATTAGAAGTTAACATAAATAACAAAAACTTTATGAACAATGCTCTGATCTTATGTTTCTCAGAACACCATATTACAGAAGGAATTGAAATGTTACATATAGACAGTTATAGCCTTGCCACCTACTACTGTAGAGATAGCATGAGAAAAGGTGGAGTAGTAATTTTCATTAAGAATAATTTAACTTTTAGATCTGTAGATGTAAGGAAATATTGCAGTGACCAACAGTTTGAAGTGTGTGCAATAGAAGTGACATTAAACAGTTCCAAATTAATTGTAGTTACAGTGTACAGGGCACCAGGAACCAATTTCACAGTCTTTATGGTTCAGTTAGAATTGTTACTATCAACCTTATTTTCTAAAAATAATGACATTATCTTACTTGGGGACTTTAATGTCAACTTCGCAATGGAATGCAACAACAAAGTAGAGCTCCAGAATTTGCTGAGTTCCTACAATCTTACATCAGTGGTTGACTTTCCTACTAGGATCACACCTGACTGTCAATCTCTGATAGACAATATATTTTTAGATGTAAATTTATACCAGAACTTCACTGTCACTGCAATAGTAAATGGCATATCAGACCATGATGGACAGCTCCTCACTCTACATGACTACAGACCTGTCAAGAAAGCAGTCCCATCCTGGAAGGCAATCAGACTTATGAACAAAGAGACCCTGGAATTTTTTAACCATAAGCTGCAGCATGAAGATTGGAATTCAGTTCGCAGAGTAGATGATGTTGATACAAAGTTCAACATATTCATAAATGAATTCCTATCCCACTTTGAAGAAGCTTTTCCTAAAAAGTTTGTTAGGAACAATATTTCCTCGTCCTTAAAGAAGCCATGGATCACAAAGGGTATTCGAGTGTCATGTAAATATAAGAGAGAACTTTATGTTGCAACCAGAGGGTCAAGGGACAGAGAATTAATCAGCCATTATAACATGTATTGTAAAATCCTAAAGAAAGTTATTCAGACATCAAAAGCACTGTATTATGTAAAAGAAATTGATAACTCCAATAATAAAATGAAGACTGTCTGGCAAATAGTTAACAAGGAGACAGGGAACAATAAAAAAAGAGCTGTAGAAAACTTCATAATCAAACATGAAGGGAATCTTGTGCAAAATCCTGAGATCATAGCTGAAATCTTTAATAAACACTTCCTGTCAGTGTCTGAGCAAATAGGCTGCAAGGGTTCTGTGAATGATGCCCTGACCTTTTTGTGAAATGCTTTCCCTAACAAAATCATCCAAATGCATATTAGACCTGTTACAGTATCAGAAATTGAAAGAACAATTGCCTCCATGAAAACCAAGAACTCCTGTGGAGTAGACAATATTTCTAGCAAATTGTTAAAGCAGTGTTGTACTTCTGTAAGCAATATACTGTGTCATATTTTCAATGCCTCTTTGCAGCAAGGAATTGTTCCTGATAGACTAAAGTATGCTATCGTGAAGCCTCTCTTTAAGAAAGGGGAGAAAACTGATGTTAAAAATTTCAGACCAATATCTCTCCTGACTGTGTTTTCAAAGGTACTAGAAAAGCTCATGTATTCTAGAATTTTAGAACACCTACATAAATTCAATATTCTCAGCAAACATCAGTTTGGTTTCCGGAAAGGTCTGTCAACTGAACAAGCAATATATGCTTTTATAGATAAGGTTTTGGAATCTCTAAATGAGAAAATGGTGACAACAGGGTTATTTTGTGATTTATGTAAAGCCTTTGACACTGTGAACCACCAAATACTGTTACTGAAGGCAGACCATCTAGGAATAAGTGGTGTAGCAAATAACTGGCTTCAGTCATACCTGACAGAGAGGAAACAGAAAGTAGTCTTAGATAAGTCAGACAATTTGTGTGGTGGAATGATTTCATCGGAATGGAGAGACATAAATTGTGGAGTTCCACAGGGCTCTATTCTTGGTCCTTTACTGTTCCTGTTATTTATAAATGATTTACCTTATTCTTCAATGATTCAGTGCAATTTTACCATCTTTGCAGATGATACTAACATAATGGTTAATGGTCTTAAATGTGAAAATGTTCAAGAGTCTGTTAATACTATTCTTATAGATTTAATGAAATGGTTCACTGCAAATGATCTTTCACTTAACCTGAGTAAGACTAATTATATTCAGTTCACCCCAACTGCCAAAACTGAGGAAGAAATGACTGTTAAATATGCCACACAGGTCATAGAAAGAGTGGAAGTAACTAAGTTTCTAGGCGTGAAGATTGACTGTAGAGTAAACTGGTCCCATCACATTTTAGATCTTTACAAGAGACTCAGCTCTTCAGTTTTTGCAATGCGAATCATCTCTGTCAGTGCAAACTTAAGCATTAAAAAAGCTGCATACTATGGTTACTTCCATTCTTTGATGGCATATGGAATTATTTTCTGGGGAAATCAACCTCTTGCAAAGAAAATATTCATTGCTCAGAAGCGTGTTGTAAGAGTGATGTCTGGTGTAGATCCTAGATGCAGCTGCAGAAGCCTATTCCGGAATCTGGGAATTCTCACAACTACTTCTCAATATATATACTCACTTATGTGTTTCATAAGTAAAAACACTGATTTATACAAATGTAACAGTGAATACCATCAGTATAACACAAGGAGGAAACATGATTTCCACACTGAAGGTAAAAATTTGAAGATTGTGCAGAAGGGTGTACAGTCCTCTGGTATAAAGATATTTAATGCTCTTCCTCCAGAAATCAAATGTGAAATTGCCAACAAATCTACATTTAACGAGCTTCTGAGGCAATTTCTTTTAGCCATGTCATTTTACAGTTTGGAAGAGTTTATGAAACACAGTGAGAAACGGCCTTAAAATAAGATGTATTATCATATAAATTGAACATTAAGCTGAACATTCTTGTCACATATGTAACTCTTTTAGTGTTAACTGCTTATATTTAACAGTCTGGGTTATATGACCTTTTCAGGTTTAATTTACTTTGTTTTATACCTGTAATCTGTAGGTCTAAGGATTCTCATTCCATTATATTGTGTTATGGATCATTGTAGTGGTTAAGTAACTTTATATTCTTTACCTGTAAACATAGTGTACAAGTACTTGTCATTGACAATGTAAAAATTGACACACACTACATCCATGTGAAATTGTCACAGTTGGATCCATGGTGTAAGAAATAAATAAAAATAAAATAAAATAGAGTTAAGACTGAACAAAAATGGAAACAATTAGATTACACAAGATACAAAAATATATTTCAGCAGAAAAAGGAAAATATATCTGACAGTTGATACTATAGCTCTGCAGGACAAGTTGTACTGCAATATACTGGAAGACATAATCCAGACCTCAAAGCAAAGGACTTATGACAGAAGGAAAACCACATGAGACCACTAAATAAAGACAAATTACAATATAGTGAAGGACAAAATTATTAAAATCAGATATGTAAAAGAGTAGGTAGCATTGACAGGAAATGATTCACAGATAAAACCTGTGTGTGATGAGATGAAGGCCTTAACAGGCATTTTATGTGATGCATTGATGGGATGTGGTTGTCAGGCTCACTAAATCCTGCCCTGGAGTATCTTTACAAGTAACTTCAGTAAGAAGAAATTAACGTCTACTATAATGTTTTTTAAACAAAACAAAATAATCTACCTTTTCTGGTGCAACTAACTTCATCACTAATGATGTGTGAATGGAAAAATCCATAATATTTACCTGAGTGACAACATAAGATCATATAAATCACATTAAAATAATTATGTTTTTTAGAATACACTGGTTGCTCATTCTGTCCACCCTCTTCCTGTGTCCTTCTTCTCCTCTGCTTGCCTCTGTCTCTCACTTCTACATCTATATGTACATACATACTTCTCAAGTGTGTGATGGAGGGTATGTTGCACCACTACTAGTCATTTCCCTTCCTGTTCCACTCGCAAACAGAGCAATGAAAAAACTACTGCCTGTGTAGCTCTATATGAGGTCTAATTTCTCTTATTTCATGTCTGTGGTCCTTATGAAAAATGTACATTAGTGCAGTAGGACCATTCTGCAGTTAACTTCAAATACCAGTTCTCTATATTTTATCAATAGCATTTCTTGAAAAGAACATCACCTTCCCTCCAGGGATTCCTATTTGAGTTTCCAAAGCATCTCTGTAATACTTATGTGTTAGTTGAACATATTGGTAACATATCTAGGAGCCTGACACTGAATTGTTTTGATGTTGTCCTTTAATTCAACCTGGTGGGGATCCCAAACACTTGAGCAGTATTCAAGAATGGTGTGCACTAGTGTGCCATGTGAGGTCTCCTTTACAAATGAACAACAATTTCTTAAAACTCTCCCAGTAAACTGAAGTTGACCATTTGCATTCACTCTTCAATTCTTACATGTTCATTCCATGTCATATCCCTTTGCAACATAATGCCTAGAGATAAATCAACCTGACTGTGTCAAATAACACACAATTAATGCTGTAGTCATACACTGTTGTGGTTGTTGTTGTTGATGATGATGTTGATGTTGATGTCTTTAGTCTGAAGACTGATTTGATGCAGTTTTCCCTGCTACTCTATCCTGTGTGAGCCTCTTCATCTGTGAATAACTACTTCAACCCACATCCTTATGCATCTACTTGCTGTATTCATCTCTTGGTGTTCCTCTGATTTTTACTCCCCACACTAAACTGGTGAGCCCCTGAAGTATCAGGATGTATCCTATCAATTGAATCCTTATTTTAGTCAAATTGAGCCACAGATTTCTTGTCTCCCAATTCTATTCATTACTTACTTATTACTTACATTATCTACCCATCTCATCTCCAACACACTTCTGTAGTGCCACATTTCAAAAGTTTCTATTCCATTTTTGTCGAAACTGTTTGTCATCCATGTTTCACTTCCATGCTCGAGGCAAATATCTTCAGAAAAGATTTTGTTACACTTAAATCTATATTCAGTGTTAAAAAGTTTCCCTGATTCAGAAAGGCTTTTCTTGCTGTTGCCAGTCTACATTTTACATCCTCTCTACATTGGTCATCATCAGTTATTTTGCAGCCCAAACTGCAAAAGTCATCTACTTTCAATGTCTCAGTTCCTAATCTAATTCTATTAAGATCAATTGGTTTAACTCAACTACATGCTATTTTCCTTGTTTTGCTTTTATTGATATTCATCTTATATCCTTTCAAGACGCTGTCCATTGCATTCAACTGCCCTTCCAGGTCCTTTGCTGTTTCTGGCACAAACTTCAAAGCTTTTATGTCTTCTACTTGGACTATAATTCCCACTCCAAATATTTATTTGGTTTCCTATACTGCTTGTTCAGTGTACAGATTCAGTGACGTTGGGAAAAGGCTACAATCCTGTTTCACTCCCTTCTCAACCTCTGCTTCTCTTTCATGCCCCAGGTTTCTGTACAAGTTGTAAATAGCCTTCTGTTCCCTGTATTTTATCCTTCTACCTTCATAATTTCAATGAGAATATTCCAGTCAACATTATCAAAAGCTTTCTGCAAGTCCACAAATGCTACAAACTTAGGTTTCCCTTTCCTTAACCTATCTTCTAAGGTAAGTCATAAGCTCTGCAGTACCTTGTGTATTCCTACATTTTTCTGGAATCCAAGCTGATTGATCCTGAGGTTGGCTTCTACTACTTTTTCCATTCTTCTGTAAAGAATTTCTGTTAGTATTTTGCAAGCTTGACTTATTAAACTGATAGTTTGGTCATTTTCACACTTGTCAGCAACTGATTTCTTTGGAATTGGAATTATTATGTTCTTTTTTAAGTCTGAGGTATTTTGCCTGTCTCATACATCTTGCACATCAGATGAAAGAGTTTTGTCATGGGTGGCTCTTCCAAGGCTATCAGTGGTTCTGAGAAAATATTGACTACTCTCAGTGTCTTGTTTCAACTTACATATTCCAGAGCTCTGTCAGATTCTTCTGACAGTATCATATCTGCTACTCATCTTCATTACATCCAGTTCCCTTTCTATAATACTGCCTTCAAGTCCATCTCTCTTGTGTAGATCTTTTACATACTCCTTCCAACTTTACACTTCCCCTTATTTGCTTTGAACTCATTCTCCATCTAAGTTCTTGATATTCATGCAACTGATTCTCTTTTCTAAAACACCTCTTTAATTTTCCTGTAGTTCATATCTATCTTTCCCCTAGTGAAATATGCTTCTAAATCATTATATTTGTCTTCTAGCCATTATTGCCTAGCCATTTTGCACTTCCTGTCATCACGTATTTTAAACGCTTGTATTTCTTATGGCGTACTTTGTTTACTGCATTTTTATATTTTCTCCTTTCATAAAATAAATTGAATATCTCTTTTGTTATCCAAAGATTTCTACTAGGCCTTGTCTTTTTCTCTATTTGATCCTCTGCTACCTTCACTATTTTATCTCTTAAAGCTACCCATTCATCTTCTACTGTATTCCTTTCCCAGTGTCCTAGTTAACCATTGCCTAATGCTCCCTCTCAAACCCTCAGCAACCTCTGGTTCTTTCAATTCATCCAGGTTTCCTACCTTTTTCCAATTTTTTCAGTTTTAATCTACAGTTCATAACCCATATGTTGTGGTCAGAGTCCACATCTACCCCTGGAAATGTCTTACAATTCAAAATCTGGTTCCTAAATCTCTGCCTTACCAATATGTAATCAATTTGAAACCTTCCAGTGTCTTCAGGTCTCTTCCATACACACAACTTTCTTTTATGATTCATAAACCAAGTGTTAGCAATGATTAAATTATGATCAGTGCAAAATTCTACCAGGCAGCTTCCTCTTTCATCCCCTTCCCTGAGTCCATACCCACTCACTATTTTTCCTTGTCTTTCTTTTCCTATTTTTGAATTTGAGTACCCCACCACAATGAAATTTTCATCTCCCTTAACAATCTGAATGATTTCATGTATCTCATTATACATTTCTTCAAAGTCTTGATCATCTATGGAGATAATTGGCATATAAACTTGTACTGCCGTGGGCTTCCTCATTCATTATCAAACCCACTCCTGCATCACCCCTATTTGATTTTGTATTATAATCCGGTATTCACCTGAGCAGATGAACTGTTTCTCCTGACACCGAACTTCACTAGTTCCCACTATATCTAACTACAACTTATCCATTTCCATTTTTAAATTTTCTAACCAACCTGCCCAACTAAGGGATCTAACATCATGATACAATCTGTGAAACACCAGTTTTGTTTCTCTTGATAATGACATCGTCCTGAGAACGCTCCACTTGGAGATCCAAATGGGGGACTATTTTACCTCTTGAATATTTTACCCGAGAGGACACCATCATCATTTAAGCATACAGAAGAGCTGCACACCCTCAGGAATAATTATGGCTGTAGTTTTCCCTTGCTTTCAGCTGTTCACAGTACCAGCACAGCAAGGCCATTTTGGTTATGTTAAGAGGCCAGATCAGTCAATCATCCAGACTGTTGCCCCTGCAACAACTGGAAAAGCTGCTGCCCCTCTTCAGGAACACACATTTGTCTGGCCTCCCAGCAGATACCCCTGTGCTATGGTTGCACCTGTGGTACAGCTATCTGTATCACTGAAGCATGCAAGCCACTCACCGACAGCAAGGTCCTTGGTTTTTCCTACTCATCTGCATGAACTTACGTTTTCCTACATTTATAGCTCACTACCATTCAACACACTAACTAGAAATTTTGTCTAAGTCATCTTGTATCCTTCTACAGTCACTCAATAATGACAACTTCCCATACACCACAACATCATCAGCAAACAGCCACAGATTGCCGCTGACCCTTTCTGCCAGATCATTTTCCTAAATTGAAGAATAACAGTAGTCCTATCACACCTCCCTGGGGTATTCCTGACAATACCCTTGTCTCTGATGAACACTAGCTGTTATGGACAAAATACTGTGTCCTGTTAGTTAACAAGTCTTCTAGCCAATCACAATACTGGGGGACACAATTCTCCTGATCATTCTTGACAATGACCTTGTCTGTGATCAACGCTTGCCATTGAGGACAACATACTGGGTCCTGTTACTTAAGAAGTCATTGAGCCACTCACACATCTGGAAAACCATTCCATAGGCTTATACTTTGTTAACAGTCTGCAGTAGAATACTGTTTGAAACACTGTTTAGAAATCTAGAAATATGAAATCTACCTGTTAGCCCTCCATCCATAGTTTGCAGGATATCATGTAAGAAAAGCACAAGCTGAGTGTCACGCAAGTGATGCTTTCTAAAACCATGCTGATTTGTGGACAGAAGCTTCCACCTCTCAAGGAAATTTATTATACTCTCTGTCCATCTGCCATTCCTTCCCTCCCTTTCACTGTCCATCTCCTGTTTATCTGTTCCTTCTCCCCCTCTCTTCTTTCCCCTCTCCCTCTGTCCATGTCCTCCTCCTATCTGTCTTTCTATGTTCATTTCTTCCTCCCCATCTCTTTATGTGCATCTCCTCCTCTTCCCTCTCTCTATGTGCATCTTTGCCTTCTCTCCTCTCTCTCTCTGTCAATGTCCTCCTGCCATTTACATCTCCTCCTGCCTCCTATATTTATGTCCATCTCCTCCACATGCCACCCTCTTTGTATCCATCTCCTTTTCCCACTCCCTCTATCTGTCCATCTCCTCATCTATCATCTCTCTGTTACAATGAACCAAGATTCACTGCAACACCTTTCCAGTAACAATTACCCGATTTTCAGCTACAGATTATGAGGTTCTTGCTTCCCAAACGTTTACAATATATACTGGTGCATTTTCTGAACCGTTTACCGTCAGAAATTTGCACACAACATAATAATAACTTTGCATATTTCTGTGTATTAATGTTGCACTACAAAAATTAGTTATCCTATAGATTTCAATTTACATGAGTTATCAAAAACACCATGTGTTTCATATATTTGCCAGAATGTTATTCACATAATTGTTCCCAAAATTTATTTATTCAATAAACAGAAATAACTGTTATGTTTCAAAATCATATCAAAGTTTTCATAAATGGATCCACATGGTAGAAAAAGTGAAGTATTTATTGTCTTACATACAAAACCGACTTGAAAATTTCAAAGAATGTATGTCATAATTATGTAAAACAATCTATGTTACTAATTTTATCCTTAGATATTTGCAAACTTCATAAGATGTAACTTTGATTAAATGATTCACTATTGAAAAACAGAAAAGCAATACAAATATTAATCTGAACCATTACTGCTTCTAGAACTTTGCAAAAGATCATGTTCTAATATATAGAAATACAATTTGTGCCAATTGAGTCAGTTGGTTTACAGTTATTTTTGAGTGGACATCTAGCATGTAACTTGTCCATGAAGCACTTGTTCTTTGTCTCAGTCAGTAGTTGGCAACATGTATGTGCAAATTGTGTTGATATGTGTACTGTGTAAAACATGTTTATCATGCAAAATTTGCACTTGCAGAGAAGCTCTCTTTGGTATAACAAGACTCTTTACTGTGAAAGTTTGATGTTCTAACAAGAAACAGAAAAGTCAAAAGACCATTGTGCTGTGTCATTGTAAAAAAGTTTTTTTAGTGTGAAGTATAAAACCCAGGATTTCTATTTTATCTCTCAACAAAGAAGACAATGGATCTCATATTTGAAACTACTATACAGATGAGTAAAAAAAATTACTCAAGTTCTAATTCTTTTATAAACTTCAGTTAATGTCATCCTTTCCTATAATTTAACATGTACTGTCTGATGCTAGAAGAGTTCATATTTCAGATTCATAACTACAAGAGCAATTATTTTGTAAAAGAAGAAGGAAAGTGGAACATCATACATGAATGCTCAGTCAGGGTCAGTTAAAAATATCTTAAGAAGCTAGTAGAACACTCTTTTTAAAATGAATAAAGGAAAAAAATATACATGTTTTAAAATTTATGTGAAAATTGGCTGCAGAGAACGAATGGACTGGAAGTAACTTGGAAATAACATGGGGGATTACAGTATGGTTTAAGTGTGTATTGAGAGTAATCACTGGCACTTAAAGTAAGTTAAAAACCAACAGAAGACAGTAAAGTTGAGTTTCAGAAGAAGTATCATGATAAATATCATTGAAATATCAGAATTTGGTAATTTTGCTTGAACTGTTTTGCAAGAAAATTGGGGAGTCTGGAAAAACACGAAATCAAATAGGGGGTGGGGGTGGAGTGAGGGCTGGGGATAAAAACATTTTCATTCCTAATAAGTGAACAAATGGGAGTTCCATCAACAACTAGACACCAGATTAGTGTCAAATGCTAACAAGCACCTACAAGTACTTAAAGATAACATCAGAAAACAGTTAGAGGGAAATGGGAAACAACTGACAACAATTAAAGGTAAAATATGGGCCAATACTAATCACATTAAACTAAACTCTTCGCGCACAGGCCATGAAGGCCCAAAGGTACAGACTGGCCATCGTGTCATCTTCACCCCATAGGTGTCACCGGATTCCTACATGGAGGGGCATGTGGTCAGCACACCACTCTCCCTGCCGTATGTCAGTTTCCGACACTGAAGCTGCTGGTTCTCAATCAAGTAGCTCCTCAATTTGCCTCAAAAGAGCTGAGTGCACCCTGCTTGCCAAAAGTGCTTGGCAGACTGGATAGTCACCCATCCAAGCGCTAGCCTAGCACGACAGTGCTTAACTTCGGTGATCTGATGGAAACCGGTGTTACCACTGCGTCAAGGCCATTGGCACTAATCACATTACAGAAACGAAAACCTATTTGAAGACTAGAATAAATGTGAATGATATTGAACATAGTCTTTTTGTTGAAGAAAAGCATTAAATTGAGGTAACCTATTATATTCTTCTACAATATAAGGATATAAACCATAGTGTGACACTACATGGCCTTGCTGCAGTGATAACACAGGTTTCCATCAGATCACTGAAGTTAAGTGTTGTTGGGCTTGGCTTGCACTTGGATGGGTGACCAATCAGTCTGCCAAGTTCTGTAGGCAAGTGGCGTGCACTCAGCCCTTGTGAGACCGGTGGAAGAGCTGCTTGACTGAGGAGCAGGAGCTCTGGTCATGTAAACTGACAACAGCCAGAGCATGCAATGTGCTGACTACATGCCCCTCTTCATCAGTGGTGCCTTTGGGCTGATGATGACACAGTGGTCAAATGGTACCATTGGGATTTCCAAGGCCTGTTCGAATGGAGCTTAAATTTTTAAGTGACACTAGAACTGAACAGTGCTTATGTTGACATAACTTCACCAACCATAAACCTATCTATTGTTCAAAATAGCAAAACTTCAGATTACACATACAGATATATTACAAAGCAATAGTAGTCAAAGCAGAACTGTATATTGAAACTGTATGTAGGACAAATGATAATAGTATGTTTATCAGGAATGAGACTCACAATAATAAGACTTTGCCTGCAGTAGATTTTTGTGAGAATTTTGACTTTAATAATGATTTGACTAAATTGAAAAAGTACAAGATGGAAAAGTATGTGCAAAGACAGTGTTGCTAATAATGTGGTCATTTGCTGATTCACAGTAGGTCTAGTTAAAGAAAAGTATATGTCTCTTGGAAATATGTGGTGAAGGTACTGAACGGGAAAGTGTTAAAACATATAGCCATGATAGTGTGTGAACCATATGAGGTCCAATCAAATGACAAAGATAGGGACACTAATGAAGATATCCCCAGAGGGATATGAGTTCTGTTTGTGATCTGGATATGGTGAACCCAGGGCCTCGATGCTCAATCAGTATTAATTCTGAAATTTCTTTTTGCCGTGGCACATGATTTCTTCAACTCATCTATTTAAGCTTTCAAATCATCTTGCACTATCAATCTGCCACCCTCTCTTTAGTAGGTAAGAAATGATTCAGTAAAAGTGCAGAGATAATGTGTTGTTAATCTCACAATTGTCAGAAGCGAAAAAAAATATTTGTGACTGAAGTGGAAAAAAAATTCTGAGGTTTTGAAATAAATATTGTCTGTTACTGCCTACGTTCAAAACTTTTTCGATATGAAATACCATTTATTGCATTTTGAATTTCATGAAGTTTATGTGAAGAAAACTTCATTGTTTGTTGAAAATTTTTATACTCCTTTCAAACGAAACTTACATTTGGTCTGGTTTATTTACACAAAACTGAGGTACATTATATTTAGGTTATCTTGAAACATGTAAAAGTAAATGGTTATGAATTTTAACTGCTGTTGGAGGACTTCTGTGCAATTTTCAGAAGAAATTTGGTTTTCACAAGATGTGAAGTCAAATTTAAAATTTTACTGTTTTTTTTAATTGTGATTGCAAACAGCTGGTAAATATGGGTATTGTGATAAGATCTGAAGTACTAGTGAGACAATTTGATAGCTATGGGAAATGGAGGTGTTAAATTTTTAGCAAATTTTTACAACTTTGTTTCTAACCTTGTGTTATGGTGGGAGGAAAGTCTAGTAGAGAAAGAGGCTTGTTAGACCATAAGAGTAAACAAATTATGGAAATTAAAAGCTATGTGAATACTGTGAGACATTTGAAGCTTAAGTCACTATTAGATTAGATTAACTTTCATTCCAATTGATCTATAGTGAGGAGGTCCTCCAGGATGTAGAACATGTCAGAAAAACAATAATACGTGACAGATATTTACAACTAAAACAAATAAGCTAATGTACCTTCCACAGGTCCCAAGTGGAATGATCGTCCTTTTTTTTAACTTTTATACTTGAAGTACATTGGTAATGTTCATAAAGTTAACTGAGGACTACATAAACATATTTTGTTTATGCGCTTTTGTGACAGAATACTGTATGTGGGTTTGGGGAATGAGTAAAGTGACTCTGTTCTATCTATTGTGGTAATTTCATTTGTAGTTATGTTTATAATTTTATGGCATAGTTTCTATGGGTATAATTTATTTATGGTAAATGAATTTCAGTGGGTAACTTTATTATAATGACATAATATGGGCATGTTACTACGATGATCTATTTGAAACATTAAAAGTGATGTTATAATTGACTATAAATAAATATCATAGGCACTCTGGCACATGTGGTACCCCACCAAAGCTGCTGTGTGAGCACATGTGACAGAGCCTGGGAAGAAGGCTGCAGATGTCCAAGTATGTAACTACAAAAAACACATAGCACATAATCATATATACAGTTATGCTATTCCATGTGTCTACTTTACCTGTGGGGGACACCCAACATCAGAGTTAGGGTTCTGAAGCGAATCCATAAATATTACATCCAATATATCATGCAGATTTGGATTCACTTACATTTGGTGTGGATGGGAATCCACCAACTTCACATCCATAATACTATATCTAGATGGATTCAACCACATTTGGTTTGAGAGTGAATCCATCTGCATCACATATGGAATAATATAAGGAAGTGGATTCACCTATGCTGTTCCTGAAGAGAAGGAAATGGTCACTCCATTGTAAGAGAAGCAGTCATGTGAAATAGTGTAATTTTATGTATAGTTAATGTCATGTGTCTTTCCTGTGTAGGAATTTAGACATATGCAAACTGCTGCCTTGCCTCTGAGAGACAGTCATACAGCAGTCCTGGCAAGGTACCATACATGAGTGCCACAGCACCTATGATATTCAATTCAAGCAGGTGCATGACTGTCAGCAATGCCATTCTGAGCCTTTGTGATCTGCTATGGAAAGATTTTGTCATAGAAAACTGTGTTGATGCGAAAGTAATGTGATGTGGTTGCTGTTGCTGTGGGAGCAGGTACACAACTTGCTTTTGGAAAGCTATCCATACTGTATCATGCTTGAGGATGGAGAGTAAATTCGCCAACTGCATTTCCCCCATTTAGTAATTCAAGCATGCGCTGTGTGCATGATATTTGCATGGCTTTTTTCTGTAACAATAGTTTTAGTTACTGCAGTGTGATCTGACTAAGTTAACTCTACAGTATAGGAAATGCAGGTACTGCAAATTTTTTAAAATAAAATAAACTTTTTTTGGCACTGCACCTAATATTAAAAGATATATTTAATCATTGAGGACAGATGGCCAGTAAAGAAGATGTCCACCTTGTTTTTTTTACTAATGTCCACTAGCAGTATTCTCCCTTGTGTATGGCATGAAGTGGAACAAGAGCAGTGTGGTGGTACTATCACTGCAGCACATGGGTCAGGTGACACCTCACACAAACACATCATTTGGAGCATATATAAATATGATAAGGTCCTAATGTACAGGTGTGGGATTAAGTCTTTGTAGAATTATCAATATTTATTTTATAAATTTGCAGTTTGTGATAAATGAAAGAATAAACTTCAAGATGTGCACCATATGTTTGACATTCCTTATGTATCACCAGCATCTGATACCATTCTTTTTAATGTATCCCCACAAAAGGTAATATGAAGCCATTCAACATGTGCAATTTTGTCATATGGCTATTATATAAATAAATTGTTGATAGTGTACAGTAACCAGCCACATACTGGTTTCAGGTTACTTTATTCAAAAGTGCCATTAATGATTTCAAATTTTTTACAATACATCATCAGATGGGATTTTCATGCTTTCAACAATACATATTACACATTGGCTTAGATGGTATATTAGCAGACATTTACATCAACCATGTAGAACAAAAATACTTCTCAACTAATCACAAACAAAATAATATACTACAAAAGGCATATTGATGATACAATCCTGATTTTTGATGGTACAAACATTGAAACTGATACATTGGCAACAGACCTCAGCAAAATGCATAAAAATATTAAATTCACATTTGACCTTGAAACAAATAAGAGCATAAATTTTCTTGATCTAAAAAACTGTAATGTTGACCATAAACATCAATCAGTTTATCATCTACAGGGAATCCACCATCAGACGTCACCTTTGGCAACTCCTCATGTCATCCCAGCCAACACAAAATGGCATACTTCAGAGCCATGATATCCAAATGCAGAAAGTTTCTATGAATCACACAGATCAACAAAATGAAATCAGTGTAATTAAAACAGTTGCCCACAATAATATCTATGACCACATAATAATATACAAACTCCACAACAAAATAAAAACAAATGCCACAGCTCCAGAGAACAGCAGTTCACGCAGCATTCAGTCAAAAACAAATCAGCCTTCTGTAGAAGCTGAACCTAAATATACTGTTATACTATTCACAGACCCAATAGCATACCAAATTGGAAACTTATTTAAAAAGGAGAATATTAATATTAGCTTCTCTACTAACAATAAATTACTGGAAAAAGTGATCCATTCTGTAAATCTGTCCAAGGATTCCTACAGTAAATCAAGAATATACAAGCTCCAATGTGATTCATGCAGAAAATTCTACATTGGTCAAACAGGCAGAAGTTTGCAGCATAGGTACAAAGAGCACCTTGATGCCTTAAGGCTTGGAAACGTGAATAAATCTACATTTGCAGCCCACATTGCAGAGGAAAACCATTCAGTGATAACAATGAAAGCAATATGAAAACATTACATTTAGCAGAAAAATGAGCCACTATGAATAGATGCTGACATGCTAAAGAAACTGGTACACCTGCCTAATATCGTGTAGGTCCCCCACGAACATGTAGAAGTGCTGCAACATGACATGGCATGGACTCAACTAATGTCTGAAATAGTGGTGGAGGGAACTGATACCATGAATCCTGCAGAGCTGTCCATAAATCCATAAGAGTACGAAGGCATGGAGATCTCTTCTGAACAGCATGTTGCAAGGTATCCCAGATATGCTCAGTAATGTTCAAGTCTGGGGAGTTTGGTGGCCATTGGAAGTGTTTAAACTCAGAAAAGTGTTCCTGGAGCCATTCTGTAGCAATTCTGGGCGTTTGGGATGTCACATTGCCCTGCTAGAATTGCCCAAGTCAATCGGAATGCACAATGGACATGGATGGATGCAGGTGATCAGGCAGGATGCTTATGTACATATCATCTGTCAGAATCATATCTAGAGGTATCAGGGGTCCCACATCACTCCAACTGCACATGCCACAAACCATTACAGAGCCTCCAGCAGCCTGAGTAGTCTTTCATTGACACGCTGGGTCCACAGATTCATTACATTGCCTCCATACCTGTACACATCCATCCACTCGATTCAATTTAAAAGGAGACTCGTCCGAACAGGCAACACATTTCCAGTCATCAACAGTCCAATGCTGGTGTTGACAGGTCAATTCGAGGGAAAAGCTTTGTGTTGTACAGTCATGAAGCATACACTAGTGTATCTTTGGTACTGAAAGCCCATACTGATATTTTATGTTTTGTTGAATGGTTGATATTTGTTGATGGCCCAGCATTGAAATCTGCAGCAATTTGCGGAAGAGTTGCACTTCTGGAACGTTGAATGATTCTTTTCAGTTGTTGATGGTCCCATTCTTGCAGGATCTTTCTCCAGCCACAGCGATGTTGGAGATTTTATGCTTTACCTGATTCCTGATATTTACGGTACACTTGTGATATGGTTGTATGGCAAAATACCCACTTTATCGCTACCTCGGAGATGCTGTGTCCCATTGCTGATGTGCCGACTATTAACACCACGTTCAAACTCACTGAAATCTTGATAACTTGCAATTTTATAGCAGTAACCGATCTAACGATTCTTGATATGGCCAGTCAGTGCAAATGTGCTGGTAGTATTTGAGCGGTTGTGAGATATTTCGGTCTTATCAGTGACATTACAGCACAATTTTTCTTAATATCATATTACTTTAGTGTACTCTAGCGGGCGTGTTCTTTAAGCTCAAGGTAAAACAACGGGCCATTGAGGTACCAGCAAACGCGCAAGTATACATGTGCAATGTTTTCTTCGGGTTTATAACGTATAAAGTCCACGCAGTGCAGTAAGTATTCGATTCGAGCACATACGTGTAACCAAGCATTAGGACTGTTTGTTTGGTTTGCAGGGTTTCCGTTGAAGTGAACTAAAATCATGCATAAAAAAAGTCGACTCAGTGGTGCGTTTAAGGGAAAGCAACGTCACGAAAAAGAAGTGAGTAAACAAAACTTGACAAATGTTTTACTCAAACTTTTACAAGTACTTTTGGCGCAAACATTTGTGTTGACTGTGACTCAGATAGTGTGGTATCTGTTGAGAAGCCCACTGAAAACGATCCGACAATAACTGCAGTTAGAAACACCGGCCACGACGACGCCACCGATCATGTCTACGACATCTGCATGGCATACGAAACAGGGAAAGAAATGTCAACCTACACGATCTTCGAGAAGGTAAATAAAACTTCGTATGGCATGGGAAACTTCGCAAACCAGACACTGAGTGACAAAGAAAAACGTCTAATTCTTGATATGGTGCCGTTACAGCTCTCGCGACTACTTCCCAAAGATCCCCACCAGAACAACAGGTGTTTTTCAACGTCGTATTATGTTTCATTTTCTATGTATGGATCAGTTAATGGTTTTTGTTGTGTTATTTCAAAATTCTTGGTGCTGTTTTCTTAGAAAAGGAATAATGTACGGTGTATGGGTAACTGGGACTGGAAGCACTTTTCAGAAAGAACTAAAGAACACAGGTTCTTGAGTGGCCATATGGAAGCATGTGCTGTGTACGAAGTTTGGGAAAAAAAATGACACTGTTGACAAGAAAGTAGAAAATGATATTCGTAAAGAAGAGTTACTTTGGAAAATGGTTCTTACAAGGTTATTCGATATCATACTTACTCTATCAAAAAGTTCATCGGCTTTGAGATGACATCGAGAGAACTTAAGTCAGAAGGAAGGATACTACGCAATTTTCTGTCCGTTGCAGTGCTTGTCTCTCGGCGTGATCACATTTTGCGGCAAATTTTGGCTATGCCCAAAGTACATCGTTTTCACTTCAAAGAATTATTTTAAAAAATGATTTTTGTTTATTTTTTCGACTTGTTGCATTTGAAAACATTATCAAAATCACACCTTTTTGTTTTTAGAATCTGTAAGGTATATGAGTCCAAAAATTCAAAATGAAATGACTGTGTGCTTATTAAACAAACTTGAAAATAAGCTGCTAGAACAAATTAGAGCATCACTGTTTTTCGCTATCATAATGAACATAATACAGGATATATCGAAGGTAGATCAGCTAAGCATTGTTCTGAGATATGCAGTAATAACCAGATCAGAAAATGGAGAACCAATCGATATAGATGTAAAATAATTATTTCTAGGTTTTAATGCAGTCATCAAACACAGTGCAGCAGTTTTAATCAAGCAGATGACTAAATTATTTTTTATTGACAAAATTAATGATTTAAAAAAGGCTGTGGGCAAGGTTATGATGGAGCCAGTATGAAGAGTGATGTTTATAATTGTGTACAAAAACAGATTAAGAATATTTTGAAAAACTGGACTTCTGCCGGATGTTCGAGTCGTTCTTTCGCGATATTTCGAGAGTGTAACTCGCTGTCTTCTTCAGGTGCTACCCGAGAATGGTCCTTGGGCCTCGCATGGCAAATTCGCGAAACTTCATGCTCTGGTACGTTGTAGGATGGGCGGATCACGCCTTTCTTCGTACTTCTCCCTGGGGGTGTATTATGTGGTCTCTCATTTGGGATCTTCATCTTATTTGCATGGCTGCTCAGAGATCTTCTTTGCTCGCGTTGCGGCGTTCCGTTATACCAGCAACTGGTCTGGCCATCTTGTGGTCTGGCGCCTGTGCAGTTGGTTGCCCAAGTCGCAGATGAGGGCGTTCTCCCACGTCCGCGGCCGCGTAAAAACGTTGCGCTGCTTGCCGGAATCGGTGTTTTAGCAGCGGGATTCCTGCCATTTTGTGGAGTTTTCCGGTGCTGAAGTCTCGTGGCAGGTGAAGCGCTAAACTAAGCTCCTTGTTCTGGACCGTCTGCAGCTTTGCAATTGACGAGTCGGCCGTGTTGACCCACATCACAGCAGTGTACTCTAACACTTGCCTGATTAGTGTCAGGTACAGAGTAATGCCGCAGTGTGGGGGCAGGGTCGTCGCTGGGTTGAGTAAGGGGTATATAGTAAGCACAGTCTACTAGGCGCTTTACCCCTTACTTCCCTGAGGTCCTTGGCTGAATCGAGTCTGGTATTTATGCCTGTAAGGTGCTGGGCGTTCCCTAGTCGGTCTGCGCATGGCAGACGCATTCGAGTGTGGTATGTCACAGCGTGCGAACATGCTGGCCCTGTCAGTTGCTCCACCGATGACGACTCGGCAAAGGTGGAAGGAAAACGATCTGTTGATGACAACGGCAAGGGACGCTGACATGGCAATGGATTATTATACAGACGTGTTGGTCTAAGACGACGCTGCTCACCAATCAACTGTGTCAACAGCACAGTTTCGATGGAACGAAGCGACCCTGGGCCTGGACAACACAATGTGGCGGCCACCGATGAAAGTTTCATTCATCTGCTGAAGAAGAAGTAGGCGAAGAAGCAGGCCAAGGTTGAAGCACCGGTCGTGCCTGTCAGCAACCGCTATGACGTCATACAAGATGGTGGGGCGGCGCAAACGGATACTGCGGCACCACAGCAGCACAACAGCAGCAACAGCAGCACAAGATTCCACCAATAGTGATGCAATACCCAGTCACTTATCGAAAGCTATACGATTGGCTGACAAAAAATTTAAATCAGTGCTTTAAACAGGCTTGAGGAGATAAGCTGAAACAAACTGTGATGGCTACTGACGATTACGTGAAGGTTATGGACATGATGGGAGCAGGGGACATACCTTGTTACACGTTTCCCATCGTTCAACCACCATCTCTGAAGTGGTAATTTAAGGCGTCGTCGACTCTTTACTGAACAACACCCTGATGAGTGAACTGCAGTCACTTGGATTTGCTGCAACTGTTGTGGACTTTTCATCGAATGCCTGGCATGCAGCAAAAATCAGGACTTCGTGCAGTGGTCTTACCAGACCCACCTGAGAATCGAGACATCTTTAAAAATCAGCAGAATCTTTGCATTGGCTGTTTCTGTCGAGAAGCTTCAGAAATCAAGAGGCGTGGCTCAATGTTTCTGCTGCCAAGGATTTAATCATGTGACCCGCCTCTGCACTATGCCATTTTTGTGTGTGAAGTGTGGAGGACCACATGACAGTCACCAATATCCTCAACCCAAAGAAGGACCTACTCTGTGGAGGCAGTCTCCCAGCAAGTTACCGTACATGTCAAACACAAAGATGCCAGCCGACACCAAAGAGGATTACCTCTTCCCAATACCAAAACAAAACGAGCTGGGAATCCTGTCATCAGAAGCATACCTGCCAGCAAACGATTCACTGATGCACCTCCGCCGGCGTGAGCTCCACTGACGCAACGAGGTGTGGCATATGTCCATCAACCTATTTTCATCACCAAACTGTTGGGGTCTGACAGAGTACGTGCTCTGTGGACTAGAGTTTTTAGCACTCTGTTCTTCAGTGCCAGATGGTGGCAACTGTTGGCTTGCAGGTATAAGCCAGTGTGTGTGTGTGTGTGTCTGCGCTACACATTGTGCCCAAATGTGCCATCAGCCTTCCTCTTGACTAATACCTCAAGGAATGGGAGTTGTCCATCCTTCTCTAGTTCCATTGTGAATGTTATATTTGGGTGGCGTGAATTTTGATGTTCCTGAAAAGCATTTAGTTTCTCTCTGCCATGGGTCCAAATGACAAAGGTATCATTCACATATCTAAAAAGCACGTTGGTTGATATGTTGCCAATGTAAGTGCCTCCTCTTCAAATCTTTCCATGAATAGGTTGGCAATCACTGGTGATAGAGGCTGCCCATTGCCACTCCTTCCTTTTGCTCATAAAATTGACCGCCATATAGGAAGTATGTCAAGGTTAATATATGCCTGAATAAGTCGAAGAGAGCTCCATTGAACTTCTCTCCAATAAGATCGAGTGTCATTCAGTGGTACATGGGTGAAGTGAGACACCACATAGAAACAGACTATTATGTCAGAGTCCACAATGTGTAGTTGCCTCAGCATTGTAGGAAGTCCTCCGAATTCTGAATGTGGTGCACACATTTGCCCCACATGTGATGTCAGCATCTTCTTTAAGTATTTGGCAGTAGGATAGGTGGCAGTGTCGATATTGTTGACATAAGGTCGAAGAGGAACCCCATTCTTGTGAACTTTCGGGAGTCAATACAACCTAGGTGGTACTGGCGCTTTGTGGGGTGTCATACATTGGCCAGACCACTAGGACTGTGGACATCAGGTGTAAAGAATACCAGAGGCACACAGACTCAGATAAGAAACCAAAGATAGCAGAACACTGTCTAAGCTTGGTCACTTGATGAACTACAATGGCACCAAGATTGTCACACAGACCCTAGATATTGGGACAGTGACATTAAAGAGTCCATCGAGATGAAGATCATGGAGAATCTCATGAACCATGACGCTGGATACCAGCTCAGTACGGCCTGGGATCTGGCTCATGAACTTCTGAAAGCTCAACGCAAAACACATTGAAATTTCACAAGAAACAGGAGTTTGGACCTTGAAAGCAGCCAGAAGACAGAGCACCAGACACCACAGATTTATCCTGACACTCCCGAGATGACGACCACGAACCTAGAGGACGACCAAGTCGGGTGCGGATGGCAGTCGGAACAGCAGCGACCACATGGGACCATGGAAGCTGGGCCTGGCTCGTGTGGACCGCGAACGGGACACTGACACGTCGCAGACCAGCAAGAAATAGAAGTGGAGACCAAGGGGATAGCCAGGATACAGAGCACCAGACACTACAGATGACGACCGCGACACCAGAGTGCGGACGAGGGCGCGAACGGCAGAGGGAACACTAGCAACCAGAGAGGACCATGGGAGCCGCGTCTGGCGGGCGCGGACATCGGAGCGAACACCCGATGCGACGCAGACCGACTAGGGAGCGCCCAGCACCTTACAGTACCAGACTCGATCCTCCCAAGAACCCTTCTCGGGTAGCACCTGAAGAAGACAGTGGTTTGCACCACGGAAATTTCGTGTGAGATCGACGCGAACATCTGGCAGAAGTCCTCGTTTTCAAAACGTCAACAGATCGCTGGGAAAGCTTGAAGAATCACATCAGAAGACTCTATGGGGAAGAGATGTACCGCAACATCAAGACACTGGACATGCTTCATCAAAGGAAAGGGAGAATACTGAATTCTTTCAGTTTTCTGCTGAGTTGCCGAGAGGAAGAGTTAGTTCCAGTATTTTCCAGGATCAAACACCATGTCAATTCCAGAATGGCGAACAAGATCAAACAATGAGCTAGACTCGCGCTGGTAAGGAAGAGAGTGCATGAAACGCACCATCGACTAGATGTGACGCCCGGGGAGTTGCTGTATATCCATGTTTCCACAGCAGATTCCCTGACCAAACAAGAATGGGACCAGGTCGATGGCGCCTCCTGGTCTCAAGCAGAATGCATCAGGAAGAAGTCAACGGCGTGCCAACCAGCCAAGTTTGAGCACCTCAACTACAAGGAGCATCAGAATGAGGACATGTGTACGGTGATCAACATGAGTGACAAGCAGCTCGACGAGGCAACCTTAAAAGTACTCAGAAAAGGTCTCAACTTTGCAGTGACACCCAGGAACGTGCCTGTCACAGCTTTCATCAGTGCAGTTGGGCAAGCGAACAACACACCACCATCCAGTATGGCTGAAGAGATATGTAGAGAGATGTACAGGGTGCTCACCAAAACCAAGCCACAACATCTCAAGCGATGAAAGGTTGTCACTCAGGCAGCTCTGTGAGGATGACAGCATTGTGGTGATGACAGCACACAAGGGGAACTCCACACTCATGCTAAAGAAGACAGATTATGACAGAAAAGTGCAACAACTTCTGGAGGATCCTACATACAAGCCAATAGGAAGTCAGCCCATGGACAAAGTGGACAAAAAGACCAGGCCTCTGCAGAAGTAGACAGGCCTGCCTGAACAAGTCATCAAACTGCTGCGTTCCAAAGCGCCGGTACCACCTAGGCTTTATGGAATCCCAAAAGTTCACAAGAATGGGGTTCCTCTTCGAGCTATTGTCAACAATATCGACGCTGCCACCTATCCTACTCTGAGGCAACTACACATTGTGTACTCTGACATAATGGTCAGTTTTGATGTGGTGTCTCACTTCACCCATGCACCACTGAATGACTCACTCGATCTTATTGGAGAGGAGTTCAATGGAGCTCTCCTCGACTTATTCAGGCGTATATTAACCTCGACACACTTCCTATATGGTGGTCAATTTTATTAGCAAGCGGAAGGAGTGGCAATGGGCTGCCTCTATCACCAATGATTGCCAACCTATTCATGGAAAGATTTGAAGAGGAGGCACTTACATTGGTAACATATCAACCCACGTGCTGTTTTAGAAATGTGGATGATACCTTTGTCATTTGGACCCATTGCTGAGAGAAACTAAATGCTTTTCAGGAACATCAAAATTCATGCCCCCCCAAATATAACATTCACAATGGAACTAGAGAAGGATGGACAACTCCCATTCCTGGAGGTATTAGTCAAGAGGAAGGCTGATGGCACATTTGGGCACAATGTGTAGCGCAAACAGACACACAGTGGCTTATACCTGCAAGCCAACAGCTGCCACCATCCGGCACTGAAGAACAGAGTGCTCAAAACTCTAGTCCACAGAGCACGTACTCTGTCAGACCCCAACAGTTTGCCGATGAAAATAGAACACTTACAGTTCATGTTCAGTAAGAATGGATTCTCATCTAGAGACATCCAGAAGGCACTTTGACCTTCTACTCAACCACAGAATCTAGTAGAAGAACCAGAAGATGCGATGAGGGTGGCATACTTGCCATATGCCGGACTGATCTCTGCTAATATCAACAGAATTCTCATGAAACATTACTTCAAGAGCGTATTTTGTCCACCCACTGAGATTGGGACAGTATTGGGGGATGTATAGGATGGGGTAATGGAAGCCAGGAATTTACAACATACCATGCGAGTGTGGGATGTCATACATCGGACAGACCACCAGGACTGTGGACATCAGGTATAAAGAACACCACAGGCAGAGCAGACTCAGACAGGCAACCAAATTAACTATAGCAGAACACTGTCTAGAGCTTGTTCACTCGATGAACTACAATGACACCAAGATTGTCACACTGACCCCTAGATATTGGGACAATGTCATAAAAGAGTCCATCAAGAGCAAGATAACGGAGAATCTCGTCACCTGTGACACTGGATACCAGCTCAGCATGGCCTGGGATTTGAGTCTTGAACTTCTGAAAGCTCAATGCAAAACAGCGAGATTTCACAAGAAACAGGCGTGGGTCCGATAAAACAGCCACGAGACAGAGCACCAGACACTACAGATTTGTTCTGACACTCCCGATATGACAACTACTACCCTAGAGGACGTCCAAGTCCTGCGCGGACAGCGGTCGGAACACCAGTGACCAGAGGGGTCCATGGTAGTCGGGCCTGGCGTGCGTGCACTGCGAACAAAGCAATCGATGCGGCGCGGACCAGTTTCGCAGTGCCTAGCAAGAAATAGAAGTTGAGACCAAGGAAATAACCAGGATACAGACCACCAAACACTGCAGATGACGACCGCGTCCCCAGAGAGCAGCCGAGCCGGTCGCGGACGGCAGTCGGAACACCAGCGACCATAGAGGACCATGGGAGCCGCGTCATGCGGGCGGGAACCGCTGAGGGAACACCAGATGCCGCACGGACCGACTAGGGAACGCCCAGCACCTTACAGGCATAAATACTAGACTCCATCTGCCCAAGGACCATTCTCGGGTAGCACCTGAAGAAGACAGAGTTACGCCATCGAAATATTGTGCGAGAACGACGCGAACATCCGGCAGAAGTCCCGTTTTACAAAATGTCAACAGATCGCTGGGAAAGCCTGAAGAATTACATCAGATTAAGAATATTCGGCCAAATGCGAAGTATGTACATTGCGCCAGTCATAATTTGAATTTAGTGATAAATGATGTCATTAGCATTTGTGTGGATGTACGAATTTTTTTCGCAACAATGTGGATCTTGTGTAATTTTTTTCGAGAATAACATTAAGCGCTGGGATCTACTGTCGAAGTTCACTGGCGAATGAGAAGCCACTCTAAAAAAATTTAATCCAATTACATGGTCTAGTGAAGTTAATATGACATGTACAATAAAACATCCTTTGATAAAAGAAATGCGTTATCAGAAAAAGTACTGAAGAGTTTCAGTAAAGATGATTGTAAAGAAGGTGAATGTATTAAAACAGAAATGCAAAATTTCGAGTTCGTATTCCTTTGCGAATTCATGCTATTGAATGACATCAGTTATGCATCAAAAATTTTACAAATCGTTATATCTATTTGGACAAAGGAAGCAGAGCTTCAGCAGAAGTTTGGAAAAATTGATGTTTTATAGAAATGATTTCGAATCATTCAAGTGCAAAGCCAGTGAAACTGCAAAAACATATGACATAGATCCCAGTTTTCATCAAAAACGGGAAGAGAAATTAAAAAAAAAACATTTTGATAAACTAGCTTCTGACCACCCATTTCGAAACAGGAAAGAAATATTTAATGTTGTTGTTGTTGTTGTTGCAGTCGTCGTCGTCGTCGTCGTCTTCAGTCCTGAGACTGGTTTGATGCAGCTCTCCGTGCTACTCTATCCTGTGCAAGCTTCTTCATCTCCCAGTACTTACTGCAACCTACATCCTTCTGAATCTGCTTAGTGTATTCATCTCTTGGTCTCCCTCTACGATTTTTACCCTCCACGCTGCCCTCCAATGCTAAATTTGTGATCCCTTGATGCCTCAGAACATGTCCTACCAACCGGTCCCTTCTTCTTGTCAAGTTGTGCCCTGAACTCCTCTTCTCCCCAATTCTATTCAATACCTCCTCATTAATTATGTGATCTACCCATCTAATCTTCAGTTTTCTTCCGTAGCACCACATTTCGAAAGCTTCTATTCTCTTCTTGTCCAAACTATTTATCGTCCATGTTTCACTTCCATACATGGCTACATTCTGTACAAATACTTTCAGAAACGACTTCCTGACAAATCTATACTCGATGTTAACAAATTTCTCTTCTTCAGAAACGCTTTCCTTGCCATTGCCAGTCTACAATTTAATGTTACTATTTTGAAAAATGTATTAGACACAGTAATAGCTGAGTTAAATACACGTTTTATCACCTTGTTCAATCTAAACTGACTCCAACATGGGCTGTTCACCAATTACGTAAGGAAATTGTAACTAAATATGCAGTGAAGCTTACTGACAATTAGCGATCGGAAAACGTAGCTGCGAACGAAATCAGGCTGATCGGTATGGCGCAATGAGTTCACGGTTCACTAGTTCAGCAAGAGTGAGTTGCCATCACTGACAATAGCCTGTCTCCCCGCACCTCTGTGTCATCGCGTAGGCGCAAGTTCTGACTTGACTGTTCCCAGTGTGCTTTGTGGCAAACAGCCATGTTTTAATGGCTGAGTAAGGTCTGTTTCACACACTGGTGACGGTCACTGGTAATTGTGGTGAACACTCCTGGATCACCGGTGTTGGACACTGCAGATATTGCCAGCTGATTAGTTAGTGAAATGGACTCGAGCGGGGAGGAACTTTTGTTAATACTTGTAACGTGCGGTTTTAGGCGCTACAGTCTGGAGCCGAGCGACTGCTACGGCCGCAGGTTCGAATTGTGCCTCGGGCATGGATGTGTGTGATGTCCTTAGGTTGGTTAGGTTTAATTAGTTCTAAGTTCTAGGGGACTGATGACCTCAGAAGTTAAGTCGCATAGTGCTCAGAGCCAATACTTGTAAGCAGGAGGAGGAGGAGGAGGAGGAGGAGAGTGAAGACAACCGTTCATTACACGTACATCCACTGCTACGTGATTTGCTGGAGAAAGGATTGTTTTCTACTCTTTATGTCGACCTGAGACAAGATGAGAAGCAGTTTTTTTCAGTATTTTCGAATGTCGGAAACTTCGTTTGATGAACTGCTAGGACAAGTGAAAGAAGCAAAGGAAAAACTTCTTGTCACATTAAGGGGAGTCGGAAGGCAAGTGGGCTTCAAAAATTCGATTTTTAAATTTTAGCATATTTGAAATGCCAGGTCTTTCCTGCGTGAAACAGTTTTTGTTTTATATAAATACGACAACTTT
The DNA here is from genome assembly GCF_021461385.2 of Schistocerca piceifrons. NCBI lineage: Eukaryota > Metazoa > Arthropoda > Insecta > Orthoptera > Acrididae > Schistocerca > Schistocerca piceifrons. Next base: position 489,861,476 of record NC_060149.1, on the reverse strand, counting down.
TTCGTGAGATATGATGGTTTTCATGACGCTTTCTGCAAGCTGGCATTTAAATGCCACGCCCTCGTTTTTGCGCCATACAGGTATAATGCACAGAATTCTTTTACTCCTTGTATATTATTTCATGCTTTTATTGTTTTATCGCTTCAATGTTTCCTACCCTATATCTACAACAGTCTAACATAACAGTCGCGACACTTCGCCTCGATTTTGTTGCCTACCGCGTCAGCAGCGCCCCAAGCGGCCAGTAACTTAAACTGTGAGTTCGGCGAGATCGTGAAAGCGAATAGCGGTAGTTTATTTTGATTTCTACAATGGTTTTTACAAGCGGGAGTGTTTGTAGCGCAATGAAATGCGGCAACAACAGGAAGAAGACACCACAGCTGTGTTTTTTTAGGTTTCCTAAGGATCCTGAGAGGTATATAACATCATGTTACTAAACTGTACCGTCAGGATTCACTTGCAAACTATATGTGTATTAATGATTAATGTTTCGTTTTAGGAGCAGAAAATGGCTAGTTAATAGCTGACGGGAAGACCTTATGACAAAAGACCCAGTTTAACTGTATAATAATATTAGGTTTTGTTCGCTACATTTCGAACAAAACCAGTTCATGAACGCAGACAATAATGAACTCGTGTGGAATGCAGTACCCACACTGTTTGACATCCCAAATAAGCCACCTCAACAGACGAAGAGGAAACTGCCACAAAGATTCGACAATCCATCTAAAGCTGTGAAACAGTCCTATGACAGAAGCAGCCAGTTCAGCTCTCGATGTATCAGTGCCAGATTCATGTGAATCGTCAACACAGGCCTGCTTTGACGATGAAGTGGCTATTAAATGCAGTTATTTGTGTCTTACAAAAGCGTAATGTTTGGTATGTATTTCATTCACTTCTGTTGTTAGTCACTTATTTTCCTTGCTTCCTTCGTGTGATGACATTTTTTTGTTAGGACCTTGTTCACCAACAGATTTTTTGGAAATTATTCAAATATTTGGTTTTGCATGAAATATAATGTAATCAGATCATAATGTTTTCAACATATTTCACCCACTATTTGGCAGTTGCTTGTCCCACTTGGAATAATATAAAGATGACGGTCGTACTTGTGGCAACAGGCGACCATGACAAACACAGTAGGCCTACAGAATGATAAATGAACTGTTGATCGCTTTTGCATGTAGAGGTACATGTCTGTGCTTCTTACGTGTGAATCTGTGTGTTTATATTCTTTTTATATCAACGAGGTAAGCTGCAATTCTCTCCAACGTCACAAGTGTTTCTTCACGAATGTGTTGTAGCTTGCCACTCGATTCATGGTTTTTGTCACTACTTGTGCTTATTTTAGAATCATTTTTAGACACATATATGCCTTCTGATACTACACAAACCCTTGGAGGCAAGAAAATAACTCAAATATTTCGTAAATTACGTAGGAAGTGGATGCAAAACAGGCATTATCCTTACGACGCCTCTGATGTTCACCTTACTCGCCGCTTGGAGCGCTAGTGTCGCTCCATCTGTCGAACGGTAACAACTTTTACAGCAGTGAGTGTCGCGACTGTTATGTTAGATTGTGATATCTACCATCGATACTCGTTTTTCCGATCGTGTTTGTTATTGTTTTCGAGCGATAATGGTTGTACTTAGTGATTTTTGTTGTGAGTGAAATACGTGTTGATTTGTATTTTTTTTGGTTCCGCGTGTTTTCATAAAAATGCCGCAAATAAAGAAATTCTCGCCTAAATTAAAATTCAGAGGAAATAAATACGTAACGGTAAATGGGGTTAGTGGGTGAAAGGACACAAGAATGTTAGGCACAAAGAAAATCAGCACATCAAGAAAGAAACTTCAGTGTCTTCAAGGCATATCCTCCCAGTCACCTTGTGGCGAGATGGACATTCGTTCGAAAATATTATGGTGAACCTTATCATACCGTGTGATTTCATTTCCAAAAATACTGTGTGCAGAATATATGGTGGTGACGTTTCTTTGGGTGAGAATCAGCATCTTCGTAAAGTGATTGTGTCAAACCTGACATTGACTCGTACAAAATGTGGTGTAGTTGCTACAACAATGACATCAAAAATAGCAAATAATAATTTATATGAAAACAACATAAGGATACTTTATGGTCTCGGATCAGTTGGTAAAGGGATGGAGCCAGGAAAAGTCTTATGCGCATTACTTGACATTCCAAATCCTCTTGCAAAATTTATGACTTACAATAATATTACTGGTATTGCTTTTGCTGATGTTTGTAACATCTCAGTGAAGGAAGCAGCTGAAGAAGCACTCAAGGAAAGTAATGACAGTGAAAGTGATGATATTTGTGCATGTTTTGATGGCAGCTGGCAGAAACGTGGACGCACTTCACTAAATAGTGTCGTGGCAGCTACATCATTTGATACCGGCAAGGTAATTGATGTATAGATTCCAAATAAGTACTGTAAAACTTGTGGCAGTGGAACTGAGAAAGAGCATGAACATAACTGTTAGATGAATTATACTGTTCCAAGTGGTGGGATGAAAGTAGCAGGAGTTCTCAGGATTTTTAATCGTTCAGTGGCAAACAGAGGTGTCAGATACACACAGTATTTAGGGGATGGTGACAGCAAGGCTTGTGACTGGGTGTGTGCAGAAAAACCCTATGGTTCTAATGTCACAATTTCTAAATTAAAGTGCATTGGGCATGTCCAGAAGAGAATGAGGTCCAGGTTGAGAAGATTATTGAAAGAAAAATAAAAAATAGTATCGGAAGATGGTAAGGAGATAGGTGGTAAAGGTCGGCTGACAAATCTTGAAATAGATAGATTACAGAATTATTATGGCTTGGCCATAAGAATAAACGTAGGGAATTTAGAAAACATGAGAAAAGCTGTATGGGCTATCTTTTTCCATAAGCTTTTCACAAATGAAAATCCAGTGCACGGTCTTTGCCCTAATGATCCTGACACTTGGTGCACGTACAGGAGAAGAGCCAGGTATGATGGGTCAATGGAGGCACCCGATCCAACCCATCGGCTTTGTCCTATGATGTAAGGGTGTTGTGTGTGATGTCATGACAGTGCGGAGCTTAGTCTATAAGTGTGTTGTGTTTGTAGATGTCATCTTGTTGCAGTTGGTGGTGTCGTCTAGTGGTGTGTGCATGTATGATCCGCATGTTATGTGGTATATTGGGTTCATTTGGGTGTCGGTGCTTGAAGTGTGCGTTTATCGGTTGTGACTGTTGTAGAAGAACCGAAATTAGTTTCAGTGAGTTAAGAATTAAGTTTCCGTTGTGTTTACGATATTGCGGTGTCGTTTGATGTTATTCGTTTGCTGTTTGTCTTGCTGTAAGTCTTCTAATTCAATTAGTAGCTTCTTTTGTTAGGTATGGATATGACTTCTAAGTTTAATTGTGCACGTCTGCAGGCTGAAATGGTGGACGACATGTTGTCCGTCATGAAGTTTCTGTAACGTTTTGGGCTTGTGGCGGATATAGTGAAATGCGGCGCATGAAAGTGGAATATGCGAGTTGGGGGTTTGTTTTGGTTGTGTTTTTCTTTGTGTGTGTGTGTGTGTGTGTGTGTGTGTGTGTGTGTGTGTGTGTGTGTAAGTGACCGATTCCAATTTGTCATCATAGGTATGTTTGTTTTGGTATCGTGGGATGTTATTTACCTATATAGGTGAAGGGAAGTGTGATTCCAATTTTTCTTGTTTTAGATGTTGGTTTTGTGGTATCGACAGTTGCGGTTGAGCTGTGAAGGTGAAGGGAAGTGGCCGATATTGTAAGTGTAGCGGAATTTGGGAATTTTGTGGCGTTTTCATGTCGTCATTTTGTATGGTTTGGGATGATATTGTGTGTATGTGTTTATATTTACTTTGTGCCCACCCAAATACCCCCAATTTCCAAGTGCTGGTCCCGTTAGTTTGATTATATTTTTAAAGGGAGGTGTTTGTTGTCATGTTTATGTAATAACGTCATAGGCGCCATATTGGAGACGTTGAGAATGGTCGCTTCCGCCATATTGGTGACATCATGGGTCAAAGGAGATGGGTGGAATCGGACACTGCTGTATTCCCGATATGACCACAAACATTCTTTACCTGCTTCAGTAATGAATGAAATTAAACCCATATTTACAGACCTTTGTAAAGGTACCTTGATGAGGAAATGTCTTCATTGGAAAACCCAAAATTTAAATGAATGTGTAAATTCTGTCATTTGGAACCAGTTACTGAAAACTGTATTTGATCAGCTTACAAACCTCAAATTTGGGGTTTATGATGCTATTTTATGCTTCAATGATGGTTTAATTAGAAAACTTGATGTTTTGGAATTATTGGGCATTAAATCTAGTGGAAATACTGCAAAGTCCTTGGTGCAAATAGATAAGAGAGAATCTGCAAAGGAAATATTGCTAATCATCGTTCTCAGTACTAGAGATAGTGCTCTTACAGTCAGTTGTTGAGAATCGCATCCAATCGAAGGAGGTTTACTTCTTCCTACCAGTTGCTGCACAAACATACCTTTTTTCGGTCTTTTGTCTTAATTACTTTCTGGTGTAACTGGCCTGTAAGCTCTTCCATTTCCTTTGTAGGGTTGTCCCTGCAACAAATAAAAAGGTTCAGAAACTTCTTCCATGAGTTTTACTTTTGCGGTTGTGTCTGTTAAAGTCTGCTCAAATAATGAAGTAGATTTATTATCTACGCCATATTCACGAAGTGTATTGAACAGACTGGTGTGATGAATGGAGTCGTATGCTTTCTAGAAATCTATGAAGCCGACTACTGTGCAGTTCAACTGACGGTGTTGCAGTATCATCTTCTGGTTCCAGATTGTTGTGCGCAGGAACGATGTGGGCGGAAGCCTGCGTGATATTCACTGATCATATGTTCTGTCTGTCCTAATCTGCTGAGAATAGCTCAACAGTATTATGATGAAAAAAAATGCATTATTGCAGTAGCTACATATGCGTAAATAATTGGTTAAGAATACTATTTTAACTACGAGGGTCAATCCAAAAGAAATGCACACTTTCTTTAAACTCCACCTGTTATTCTACATGTTTGAAAGTTTTGGGGTGTAGATGCATCCTTAAGGAACAATATTTTCATTTCTCCACATAATTTCCACCCCTCTCAACTGCCTTACGCCATCTTGGAAACAGCGCCTGTATACCCGCACAGTAAAATTCTGGACCAACCTGTTGGAGTCACTGTTTGGCAGCGTGCACAAGGGAGTCCTCATCTTCAAACCTTGTTCGATGAAGAGAGTCTTTCAGTTTCCCAAAGAGATGATAGTCACATGGAGCCAGGTCAGGACTGTAAGGCGGATGTTTCAGTGTTGTCCATCCGAGTTTTGTGATCGCTTATATGGTTTTTTGACTGACATGTGGCCGTGCATTGTCGTGCAACAGCAAAACATCCTGCTTTTTCCGATGTGGTCGAATGCGACTCAGTCTAGCTTGAACTTTCTTCAGTGTTGTCACATATGCATCAGAATTTATGGTGGTTCCACTTGGCATGACGTCCACAAACAAGAGTCCTTCGGAACTGAAAAACACCATAGCCATAACTTTTCCAGCAGAAGGTGTGGTTTTGAATTATTTTTCCTTGGTTGAATTTGCATGATGCCACTCCATTGATTGCCTCTTCATCTCTGGTGAAAAATGATGGAACCATGTTTCATCACCTGTCACAATTCTTCCAATGAATTCATCTCCACCATTCTTGTACTGTTCCAAAAGTTCGCTGCATACCGTTTTTCTTGTTTCTTTGTGAGCCACTGTCAACATCCTGGGAACTCACCTGGCACAAACCTTTTTTAATGCCAACACTTTCAGTATTCTGCAAACACTTCCTTCCCCTATCCCAACACAGCGTGACAATTTGTTCACTGTGATGCATCTGTCAGCAGTCACCAATTCGTTAACACTCTGCACATTGTCTGGAGTGTGTGCAGTATGAGGCCTGCCGCTACGAGGACAATCCTCAATATTGCCGTGCCCGCTTTCATCTCGTAACCTGCTTGCCCACAGACTAACTGTGCTGCGATTGTCAGCAGCATCTTCATACACCTTTTTCAACCTCTTGTGGATGTTTCCCACTTCTCGTTTTCACAGCACAGAAATTCTATGACAGCACGTTGCTTCTGACGAACGTCAAGAGTAGCAGCCATCTTGAAGACATGTTGTGATGGCGCCACTCACGGGAGCACAGGTTGAACTAAGTTTGAAGACAAGCGGGAAGGATGTACTTGCACACTGTAAAACTTTCACACATGCAGAATGAAAACTATTTTTACAGAAAAGTGTGCACTTCTTTTGGAGTGACCCTCGTATATTTTTCAGACCACAAGGCAGAGAACTTTAAGACGATAAGACGCACCCTTAATTTTGTTATGAAAATTTGGAAACAAGTATTTTTCGATTTTTTCAATCGTCATGTATGGGTGAGTTCATGGTTTCACGCTCATATATTTTGTCCCTTATTATCGCATTAATACTTCATAATGGTACGCTTGTTACTGGTAAAAGAAAACGGGGGTGAGGGATGAAAATTTGCTTGAAGGTTACTACCCTCCTAGCCTCGTACATGGGTAGCAACTAAAGTTATCTAATTTTTTATGGCCCAAAAAATAAGGTATTAAATTCACACCCACCCTTCGCTCGGCTTCCTGACAATAATACGATCCCAGCTTGGGTCACACTGGTATATAATGCAAGTGAATAGCTTCAGATGTTGAAAAAATGAAGGGATAAAGATCAGAGTTTAATGTCCAGTAGACAGAGGTCAGAGGCGGAGCACAAGCTCTGATTATTGTAAGCATGGAGAAGAAAATCGCCGGTGCCCTTTCAAAGAAGCCTTCCCAGCATTAGCCTGGGTTAATTTAGGGAAATCATGGACAACCTAAATCTGGATGATTGGATGTGGATCCAAATCAGTCGTCCTCTCAAATGGGACTTAAGAGGTTATCGCCGTGAAAGACACGAATATGCCTGGTAATTGTGTGACACAGCATTATCGGCACGTTACAGAGTTTGATATGGGCATCATTGTGGGTCTCCATGAGACCATCTACTATGATCTTGCAATGTCCAGACTTATTGGGCATTCCTATGTGACAATGGCCTGTTGACGGACTGCAAGGGAAAGTAAGGGTAGGAGTACTTGTCAATTCTCCAGTCGATCACATCTGATCACCACAAGGAAAGATCGCCCTATTGTGCACCAAGACCATCTTAACTCCTTCACATGTGCACTTGGAATCCAAGAACACGCAATGGACTCCCTGCAACATCCTGTATTATCTTGCACCACTGGACGGCAGTTAGTAGCAACCAGAGTAGGGAATTAGAGCCCCATGCATAAGCTGCCGTTAACACCACGACAGAAACAGATGTTTTGAAGTGGTGTGTTGACCATGAAGCTTGAACTGATGAATAGGTCCCATTGTGTTCTGTGTGATGAATTGAGATTCTGCACTGCCCCAAATGACCATAGTATGCGAGTGTGGCGGCGGCCTGAGGTGGTCCCATTTTCCAGTTGTTGGAGCGACATGGCAGTGGGCAGTGCTACTCCTGGAGTCATGGTGTGGAGAAACATCACATACACCTTCAGGTCACAGTCAGTACTGAGTGAGGGAACTGACAGCACAACAATAGTGTGTTGACACCCTGAGTCCTCATGCGACAGTACCAGAGTACAGTTTTTCCATGTGTGTGTATGAAATGTCTGCGTAATGTTGAGGTACTCCTATGGTCAGTAAGATCCCCAATAGAAGATACATGAAACTAGTTTGGACGTCAACCGTGTCACATTGCCATTATGGAGGATATAAAGTAGCTGCTATATCCGTTGAGAGTCAACTGGCCTCAGGAGAGAGTGCAAAGGATGCTTGAAACCCTTCCCAAGCAAATCGCTGCATGTATCAAGGCCAGAGGGGCTTTAATGCCATACTGATAAGTGGGCTCATATTGACAAATTCTTTATATATTTGACTATCTTGTCAATGGAATAGTATCACATACCTTCCCAAGTTTTGAAGTTTCAATTCATTTCCTCCTCTCCTCCTCGATGTTTCACTTATTTTATCAGGCAGTATTTGCTTCACGTTGAATGGGAGGACTATAAAAGGCAGGTATGAATGTGAGCCTGTCTTCGATAAGGTACCCGCTACTGAACATCAGAGAGAGATACATGAAACAGTTGTTGACCAACTTTCATATTCTTGTGTCCGAGAGTCATAACATGAGAGTAATGCACATGCTCAAAGTTTAAAGATGACTTAATGAAGTGGTCCATTGTAGCACAGAATGCTGACCAGTTATTTGGAGATAATATTATGATCATCCACTACATAACAGCAGCCTGTACAGGAAAGAATTGATGGAGTTCGCGAATTCTTGATGGGAAAGGCCACGAAAGGAGCGTAATGTGTCGTTTTTCAGAACTCATACACAGTCCCAGACTCCTTATGCATAGAAAACTTATGCCATTCAGTTCTTCCATCTGTACACTAGACTAAATGAGGTCAAAACATAGCACATAGTTGTAATTTGTTGTAATACGAAGAGTCAGAAATTCTCTTATAAAGGGAGAAATACACTGATGTGCAAAAGAAACACATAGGCATGCGTATTCAAATGTGGAGATATTTAAACAGGCAGAATACGGCGCTGCCGTCGGCAACGCCTACGTAATATAAGTGTCTGGCGCAATTGTTAGACCGGTTACTGCTGCTGCAATGACAGGTTATCAAGATTTAAGTGAGTTTGTACGTGGTGTTTTAGTCGGCGCACGAGCGATGAGATACCATCTCCAATGAAGTGGGGATTTTCCTCTACGACAATTTCACGAGTGTATGATGAATATCACGAATCCGGCAAAACATCAAATCTCCGACAGTGCTGTGGCCGAAAAAAAAAAAAAAAATCCTGCAAGAATGGGACCAACGACGACTGAAGGGAACATTCAGAGCGACAGAAGTGCAGCCTTTCTGCAAATTGCTGCAGATTTCAATGCTGGGCCATCAACAAACGTCAACGCGCAAACCACCCGACGAAACACCATCGATATGTGCTTTCGGAGCTAGATGCCCACTGGTGTATCCTTTATGATTGTAGATCACGAAGCTCTACGCCTCGCCTGGGATCATAAACACAGACTTTGGGCTGTTGATGACTGGAAACATGTTTCCTAGTCGGACGTGTCTCGTTTCAAATCGTATCGAGCGGATGGGTGTGTATGGGTTTTGAGACAACCTCATGAATCCATGGATCCTGCGTGTCAGCAGGGGATTGTTCAAGCTCGTGGAGGCTCTAATGTGAGGGCGTGTGCAGTTAGAGTGTTATGGGACCACTGATACGTCTAGACACGAGTGACAGGTTACATGTACTTAAGCGTCCTTTCTGATCACCTGCATCCATTCATGTCCATTTTGCATTCCGACGGACTTGGGCAATTCCAGCAGAACAGTGCTACACTGCAGCACCAGAATCACTGCAAGTTTAAAAATTTCTGGTGGCCACCAAACTCCCCAGACATGAACATACTATGCGTATCTGGGAGGACCTGCAACGTGCTGTTCAGAAGAGATCTCCACCCCCTTGTACTCTTACGGATTTATGGACAGCCCTGCAGGATTCATGGTGTCGGTTCCCTCCACAAATACTTCAGACATTAGTAGAGTCCACGCCACGTCGTGTTGCGGCACTTCTGCGTGCCCGAGGGGGCCCTACATGATATTAGGCAGATGTACAAGTTTCTTTGGCTCTTCAGTGTATATAGGAATATATCCCTGATCGATATTTGTGAGTAGTTTTAGATTTCAGGAGCTTACTTAGAAAATTTATAAGAAAGATATTGCGTGACAAAGATTTCATTTCAGATCTCATCTGTGTATATTTTGTATGAGTACTTGTCTTTTTATGTCATAGAATGAACGCTTAAGAATTCGACAGACGAGAAGGTCCATACTATTCCATCTTGCCAAGAACCATTCGACGAACACACACACACACACACACACACACACACACACACACGTCCGTGTCTTAACTTTACAGGAAATGAAAGCCATTAAAAGATGCCAAACCACTGCCTGGAGATTTATACGAATGAACCATTGACTTAACTATGGGGGGGGGGGGATAAAGAACAGGAGCGCAAGAAATTCTGAACACAGTTCTGTTCGAGCGTTGGGAATAAGTCGAGATAGTGCTGTTTAATTTCCTGTCAAAGGTCACTATTCGTACTGACGGAAAGTCATTGAGTAAAACTGAAGTGATATCTGGTGTTCCCAGGGGAAATGTACGTCATCTCCTGGTCCTGGTCTACAGCAAGTTCATTTTGATGGTTTTAGAGTTTCAGCAAAAACATCGGGTGCATACCACCATTACAAGCAGATCTTGGGACTGATGGTTAGCTGTTAATAGGCAGATGTCTTGGTATGCCTTTGAGACCTAAGCTGTCCATTTTAACATCGGAAATGTCCCTCACTGGGTGACTGCTGTGGCAGAGCGGACCAAATGCAATAAAGATAGAATTGCGAAACAGTTTACGCGAACTTCCATCTCCCAAATGGGATCTAATGGCCAGAAGCACATGAAAAGGAAACGTGAAAATTTTGATCGTAAAGTGTTTCTGGAGGAATCTGGTGGGTGGAGTGACAGAAGAGCTTAAGAGACAATCTTCAGATTGTTTGGAGCTGATGCTGTGATTTATCGTGTAGTAAAGTCATCAGAAGATCAAAAACAAGTGCAAAATGATTAAGACAAGATATCTATTGTGCGAAAAATGGCAAGTGCTAGGTCACCAACTTGATTTTGAAAGGAATCCGTTAAATTTCCGTTACACGATGCATCAGGCAAATCTAAAGGCTGACAATTCAAATACATGCCTAGAAATTAGAATTACGAACAACTTAAATTGAAATGGTCATGATGATGCCGCAAGGAAGGCAAATCTAATACTACGTTTTATTGGTTGACCACTTAGAAGATGCAACTGGTTTACTAAAGAGAGAGCCCACACTACCCTTGTTCAGCGTCTACTGGAGTAGTGCTATGCTACATGGGATCCTTACCAGAAAGTAAGGAAGGAGAACATTGAGTTTATTAGTATGGTGAAATAGGGCGGAGCATCACGGATATGACAAGATAGTTGGAATGAAAATCGTTAAAACAAGGGCGTTTTTAGTTGTGTGATCTGTTCACGAAATTTCAATCTCCAACGTTCTCCTCCGAAAGCTGAAGTACTTTGCTTACACCCACATACATAGGCAGAAACATCGTTAATACCAGATTCAGCGTTATGTGAAGTGATATTCCATACACGCATTTGTCAGTAAAAAGCCAGAAATATGTCCACATGGACGCCGTTTGTCATGCTGAGTTGTTTAGTAAGTATTTTCCAGATAAATATGCTATATACTGGGTGATCAAACAGTCAGTATGAATTTGAAAACTGAATAAATCACGGAATAATATAGATAGAGAGGTACAAATTGACATGCGAGGAATGACATGGAGTTTTATTAGAACCAAAAAATACCGAAGTTCAAAAATGTCCGACACATGGCGCTTCATCTGATCATAATAGCAATAATTAGCATGAAGTAAGACTAAGCAAAGATCATGTTCTTTTCAGGGAATGCTCAATATGTCCATCATTCCTCAACAATAGCTGTAGTCGAGGAATGTTGTGAACAGCACTGTAAAGCACGTCTGGAGTTATGGTGAGGCATTGGCGTCAGATGTTGTCTGTCGGCATCCCTAGAGATGTCGGTTGATCACGATACACTTGCGACTTCAGGTAACCCCAAAGCCAATAATCGCACGGACTGAGGTCTGGGGACCTGGGAGGCCAAGCATGACGAAAATGGCGGCTGAGCACACGATCATCACCAAACGACGCGCGCAAGAGATCTTTCACGCGTCTAGCAATATGGGGTGGAGCGCCATCCTGCATCAACATCTTACGTTCCAGCAGGTGTTTACCAGCGAGGCTGGGGATGATGCGATTCTGTAACATATCGCCGTACCTCTCACCCGTCACGGTAGCAGTTACAAAACCAGAATCACGCATTTCCTCGAAGAAAAAAAGGCCCGATAACGGTAGATGTAAATCCAACCCCTACCGTGACTTTCTCGTCGTGCAATAGAGTCTCCACGACAGTTTTAGGATTTTCTGTAGCCCAAATTCTGCAGTTGTGGACGTTGACAGACCCTCTGAGCGTGAAATGAGCTTCGTCGGTCCACAACGTTATTCAACCAATCGTCATCTTCCGCCATCTTCTGAAACGCCCACACCGAAAATGCCCTCTGCTTCACTAAATCGCAAGGTAACAGTTCATGATGCCGATGGATTTTGTACGGATAGCATCGGAGGGCAAACCAAACAGTAGTGTATGGAATGCCGGTGCGACGTGCGACTGCACGAGCGCTGACTTCCCCGTGCATAGACGAACCCGCTACAGTATCCATTTCTTCCTGAACTGTCTCCGCAGCATTACGCCTTGTGCTCGGTCGGCCACTACGGGCTCTATCGTCTCAACAAGCCTTGGCTTCGAACTTCGAAATCATTCTCCCCGCAGCTGCATTTGTTAACGGACCTTTACCCGTTCGAATCCCCTTCATATGGCGATAGGATCGTAACGCTGAACTAGCAAATTCCCCATTCTGATAATACAGCTTCACTGAAAGCGCCTTTTCAGGTATCGTCAACATGCTGCGACTGCTGGCGCATCTGATCCTCTTTTTTTTTACTTTATTGTTATTTTAAAGCCTGTACAATAGGCAGGCTGTCAGCAGCACACTACGCTGCTCTTCAGCCATAGAATAAACAAGCAGCAAAAACAGGAGAAGACACAGAAGTGACAGAACGGTGGGCAATAAAACGGGAGACAGAGATACAAACACGGAGCCGTTCACACTCGTCAATAATCCACACTGCTAACTGATGGGACGACGCACAAACACTGAAGAAGACAATGGCACTGGCGAACGAGGGAGTGTGACGGTGAACACTGAACACTAAACACGACGGCACACGAAACACTGATGGCGGTGATCTCCGGCGCGCGAATGTCCACGTAGCGTGTGCGAGTCTGGGGACCTGCCAAGGGGGAAACAGGGGTGAGGTGGGGGAGAGGGGAGAAGAAGGATGCCAATGGTGGAGGAGACGGGGGCAGGAGGAGAGAGACAGCGGAGGGGAGGATCGGGGGAGGAGGGGGGAGAAAAGGGGGAGGGAGGGAAAAAGGGAGAGAAGGGAGGGAGGGCGCCCAGAGGAGCAAGCACAGGAGGAGGGCGGGAGGATCAAAGTTGGTAGGAGGGGTAGATGGAGGGGAGGAGGGCATCATCAGGGAGGGGGAGCTGGCGGAAGCCACCTTGGGAGAGGGTAAGGAGGGTGGAGAGATGGAGACCGGGCGGGACGTGGGAATACAGGCGTGGCAGCGGGCGGGGATGGGAGAGGATCGAGGATACGAGTGGGTGAGGAGGATCAAGTTTACGGAAGGTGTACAGGATCCGTATCCTTTCAAGGAAAAGGAGGAGGTGGGGGAAGGGGATGAGATCATACAGGATCCGCGTGGGGGAGGGGAGACTGATGCGATAGGCGAGGCGGAGAGCATGGCGTTCAAGGATTTGGAGGGATTTATAAAAGGTAGGGGGAGCGGAGATCCATGCTGGATGGGCATAACAAAGGATAGGGCGGATGAGGGATTTATAGGTGTGGAGGATGGTGGAGGAGTCCAGATCCCACGTACGGCCGGAAAGGAGCTTGAGGAGACGGAGTCGGGAACGTGCCTTGGCTTGGATTGTCTGGAGATGGGGAGTCCAGGAGAGGCGACGGTCGAGGGTGACGCCAAGGTACTTAAGGGTGGGAGTGAGGGCGATGGGACGGCCATAGACGGTGAGATAGAAATCAAGGAGGCGGAAGGAAGGGGTGGTTTTGCCTACAATGATCGCCTCGGTTTTGGAGGGATTTACCTTGAGCAACCACTGGTTGCACCAAGCGGTGAACCGGTCAATATGGGATTGGAGAAGGCGTTGGGAGCGTTGCAGGGTGGGGGCAAGGGCAAGGAAGGCGGTGTCATCGGCAAACTGGAGAAGGTGGACCGGGGGGTGACGGCGGCGGCATGTCCGCCGTGTACAACAGGTACAGAAGGGGGGAGAGGACGGAGCCTTGGGGCACACCGGCGGAAGGGAAAAAGGTGTAGGAATCGGTGTTATGGATGGTGACATAGGACTGATCCTCTTCTCATTACAGCTCCTTTTATACACGATTGTCATGCGCAGTCACTGACGTTTTGCTGTCCAGCGCCATCTGTCGGACATTTTCTGAACTTTGTTTTTGTTCTAATAAAACCCCATGTCATTCCAAGCATGTGTGTTAATTTTTACCTCTATCCACATTATTCCGTTGTTTATTAAGTTTTCAAATTTATACTGACTGATCACCCGATACATAACTATATTTTTAATGATTTTCTTTTAATCTTTTATTGAATGTTTTTTTACATCTGCTATATTTTGTTGTCTAGCTGTAAGATTCAGATTTAGTCATTTTCATTTGAAATTTTTTACGTTTTAACATTTTAGCTAGACAACAATGAGGTGGTGTAGAAATGTTGGGGTAAAATACGCTGAGTGCACTCATATTGCGCACCAAGCACGCAGGACGTAACAAAATACTTTTTGGACAAATCTGAATGCTCCGTTGTAATGCATATAAACGACAGAACTTATTTGAAGTATCTGATATCGTTTCAACAGTATTCATTCGGAAACAAACTTTTTTCCAAGGGGGTGCTTTCACTCTTCACGGCCTTATAGGCACATCTTAATTATCTTACACTACATTGCAACATATTCAAAGCCGATCAAAATTTAAGTATATTGCTTGGGTAGCTTTATTTATCAGCATTTTCTTGCCCCTATTCTTTGCCCCCATAGTGTCATTTGTGTATTTCTCCAAGCAGTGGTTTGGTGTTACAAACTCGTCGCTTGCACTAGTTACCACTTAATTGACAAAATTCATACAGAAACGTTGTGATCGGCATTTTCTCGTTTCGTTTCCAAGTGTCCTAGGGACAGGTTCCTGTAAACTTCCTCTGCATTATCTTAAGTGCATTTAATCTACTCTACCGCAGTCGTCCTCCAAAGACGGATATTCCCTGTGTTCAAGTGGACAGTTTCAGGCTCAAAGGCATACTAAGAATTCTGCCTAGTAACTTCTAAGAGTACCACGGAGGTCTGCTTGTAGTACCTATATGGTCAGCCCGTCAGCCTCTGGTAATATTTATTTAGATCCTGTAAATTCGTTTCCGGAACAAGAGTTTCACACTTTCGACAACATACGTTTTAAAATTTTTATAAAAATGCGATACTGCATTAGTTACATACTTACGAAGGATTTTTACATGCATTTTATACTTGTTAATTTGTATAATTAATGGATAAATTACTCATTTTTAAGCATTAAGTACTGGGAGACGGGGTGAAAGGAGTTTCTGCAGCGTGTAGGAAGTAATTTTAAAAACGTAGCTCAGAAATTTGTGTACAATTTCAGTGTTTTACCTGTACGACATTTCTTAGAAAGTTTTAGTGATTGGTACTATTGTAATTGAGAACTGAGTGAAGTTTTCTTTCCGTGAGACAACATGCGTAACTGTAATACACAAATTTTGTTATTTATAGTGTTTGGTGCTGCTTGTGTATTTTATCTGCTTTTTATTTATCAGGAAAGTTTGGTCTGGTGTACATTTATCCACAGTATGCTGCATCTCGGTAATGAATACACTGAAGCGAAGTACATGGGCTCAACTGTTTCAATAATAGTCTCATTCAATTCTCACTAGACACGTCATTTGGCCAGTTTTTGTATTACAGATGTGATGAATCAGGAATTTTGATTCTACAGACATCTGTTGCGTTGCAATGACAAGCTCATTAACGCTATGAACAAGAACTTTCAATCTCTTAACGTATAGTTTTAACAATGCAAAATGCTTTGGGAATATTTTGCTTTATTCTCAGATCAATGCTTATTCTTTTTCTCAGTAATGCATTGTGTAGTTTTTGTTAGGTTGATTATACTAATTTCCAGTGTTTTCATCTATGTACATGCCTTCCACAGACCACCTTCGAGAAATTTATGCACACGCTAGCATATTTGTCTGTCTATAGCCTGGTGCTCAGATCATCCGTTCAAGTAACTTACAAACAACATTGGTCAAACTAATTGGCCGATAGCTGTCAACAGATAGGGGGTTCTTACCAGGCTTAAGGACAGGAACCACGATGCTATCCCTGCACTGAGAAGGGAAGTCACCCTGGAGCCAGATATGGTTAAACACCCGAAGAAGATGTTGCCGTTGTGGAGCACTGAGATGTCAAAGCAGTTGGTTATGAATGGAATCTGGGCCAGGGGCTGTATCATGAGAAGATAGAGCAGAAAGAAATTCCCATTCAGTAAAAGGTTCATTGAAAGATTCTGACTCACAAGGGGCGAAACAGAAGATGGAAGCTTCAGCCCGCTGTTTCTGGTGAAGGAAAGCAACTGGATAGGAGGCTGATGCTGATGCCACTGCAAAATGGGTCGCAAGATGTTCTGCAAGAACTAATGGGTCCATACAAAGGCCATCTGGGAGGTGAAGGCCTGCGAGGGTGGATGGCCGATGGCAACCTCAGAGAGCGAAGTGTAGCCCATACCCATGACAGAGGGACAGTAGAACCAAGGGAAGAAACGAATCGTTCCCAACAAATCCACTTGCTCTGTCTGATTAAATAACGGGCTTTAGTGCGGAGGCGTTTAAAGGTAGTAAAGCTGGCTACAGATGGATGCCTCTTAAGGTGTTGCAAAGCTCGACGGCAATCACAGATGGCAATGGCCATACAACATGGGACCTGCCGGCGACGAAATGGCCCAGATGAGCGCGGGACAGCAAGGCTAGCAGTGCGAACAATCGCGTCAGACACGTCACGTAGGACGTCATCAATACAACCCAACAGGGGGGGAGAAAACACGACCTGTGCAGTGTATAGAGGCCAATCGGCACGTTGGAAAGACCAACGAGGTAACCTGTCCACCAGAGAGCGGGAAGGGAGCGAGATAATCAACGGGAAATGGTCCTATCACGAGGGTCGTCGTGTGGCGACAACTGTAATGAAGCGAGGAGTGAGGGAGAGGAAAGAAAGATCAGTGGCATGAAAGGTACAATGACCGGCACTGAAATGAGTAGCGGAGCAATCATTAAGAAGGTGCGAGTCATTGTCTGAAATAAACTGGTCTATGAGAAGACCTCGTCTAGATGGAAATGCACTGGCCCACAAGGGATGATCAGCATTAAAATCCCCAAGGAGGAGGAAGGGAGGGGGAAGTCGCTCAAGAAGGGCAGTTCAGGCATCAGGTGTAATAGTCCTGTCAGGAGGGAGATAAAGATTGCGAACTGTGACCTCAGAGTCCAAGTGGACCCTAACAGCAACCACTTCCAATGTAGTTTGAAGAGGAATCCACGTGCTAGCAATGTCTGTATGGACCAACGTACAAACGCCACCAGAAGCCCACCAGGGTCCGACCCCATTTCGACAGAAAACACGGAACCCACGGAGGGTCGGTGAGTGAGCATCAGTAAAATGAGATTCCTGGAGAACCACACAAGCTGCAGAGTAGGACGAAAGAAGGGATTTCAATTCCGAAAGGTGACGATAGTATCCATTACAATTCCATTGGAGAACCACAGAACGATGGTTTAAATGAGGGCTGAACACGCTAAATCCAGTCATACAGCTGGGTCCCCACCCGTCACCGACAAGGAGGGGGCGACATCCATGAACGACAGGTCAGAATCCGGTTGTGAAGTCGGGGAAGGGACCTCCAGTGAAACCAGAAGCTCTTTGTCCCGGGACTTACGTTTCTTCTTCTTTTCAGGCTGAGATTGAGGAGGGCTGTGTGGCATAAAGGAGCCAGCTGCAGCAAGATCAGGAACAGAAAGAGACCGGGCGACCTGGGGGCCGACAGACCGCGGCTCTCGCAGTCGTCGCGCGGCAGCAGACCTTTGGCCTGGAAGATGCCGGGAAGATGCATCCCGGGAGAGGCGCCCTTGACTGGCCGACGCCGAAGGAGTGGGACACTTCTCTGGCTGGGGAGGGGGAGCAGCGCCCAGAGGAGAAGGTGTGGGAGCCGCAGGGGAGGGGGGGGGGGGAGAGAGGGATTCGGGATGGGGGTAAGGAAAGGGGGTAAGGAAAGGGGGTAAGGAAAGGGGGTAAGGAAAGGGGGTAAGGAAAGGGGGTAAGGAAAGGGGAGGAAGGGGTGAAGATGTAACCAAGGCGTAACTAGATTTTTTTTGTGGGGTTTAAAGGCGCTCAACTGCTGAGGTCATTAGCGCCCAGTCACTGTTGTTAGAGCACATAGAATCTAGTAAAACTCAAGGGGATGGGGGGGGGGACACCAGAAGGACCTGATAAAGATGCAGATAAAGTAAGTAAAAAGGTTAGATGTCTTTGGACAAGCCTGTTAAAGTTATAAAACGCAGAATACGAGCAGCTGCTCGAGCGTCATCAGCTAAAACATCCGGTAAAGTAGATGGCAGGGACAGGACAACACGAAATTGACTAAAACGGGGACACGACAATAAAACATGGCGCACTGTTAATGCCTGACCACAAGGGCACTGCGGGGCTGGGTCACCGGAGAGCAGGTAGCGGTGGCTAAACCAGCAATGCCCAATCCGCAACCTGGTCAGAAGAACCTCCTCGCGCCGAGATGGTCGGGAGGATGTTGTCCATACAGTTGGAAGCGGTTTTACTGCCCGGAGCTTGTTTCCTGGGAGGGATGGCCAAGCATCCCACCACAACGACACAAGCCTCTTACATACATCCCCACGAACGTCAGATGACGGGACACAATTGGAGGCTGGCCAGGGCAGGAGGACTGCAGCCTTGGCTGCAGCATCCGCAGCCTCTTTCCCAGGCACTCCTACATGCCCGGGAACCCACAGAAAGCTGACAGAACCACCATCATCAGCGAAAGAATGGAGGGACTGCTGTATCCGTTGAATCAAGGGATGGACCGGATAGGGAGCTCCAAGGCTCTGAAGAGCACTGAGTGAGTCCGAGCAGAGTACGTACGATGAATGGCGGTGGCGGCGGGCATACTGAACGGCCTGATGGAGAGCAAAAAGCTCGGCCGTAAAGCCGGAACATTGGTCGAGGAGCCGGTATTTAAAGGTGGCGGCCCCGACGACAAAAGCACAGCCGACACCATCGTCAGTTTTGGAGCCATCGGTGTAAATAAAGGTGTGACCGGCAAGGCGAGCACGAAGTTCGACAAACAGTGAGCAATACACTGCAGCCGGAGTACCCTCCTTTGGGAGTGAGCTGAGGTCGAGATAAATATGAACCGGAGCCTGGAGCCAAGGTGGTGTCGAGCTCTCACCCTCTCTGAAGGTGGTAGGGAGGGCAAAATCCAATTGTCGAAGCAGGTGACGGAAGCGGACTCCGGGGGGCAGCAGGGCAGACACATACGACCCGTACTGACGGTCGAGAGAACCGGCGAAGAAGGGCTGGTAAGAGGGGTGGTCGGGCATAGACAACAGCCGGCAGGCGTACCGACACAGCAGTACGTCGCGCCAGTAGGTCAATGGTAACTCAGCAGCTTCAGCATAAAGACTCTCGACAGGACTAGTGTAGAAGGCTCCGGTCGCAAGACATATCCCCCGATGGAGGATGGAGTTGAGCCGGCGTAAGAGGGATGGCCAAGCGGACGAAGCTCCCATAATCCAGCTTCGATCGGACTATGGACCGATACAAGCGAAGCAGGACAATGCGATCCACTCCCCAAGATGAACCACTAAAGGAACGTGTACAACGGGACGCCAAATAAGAGACGTGCAGAGACCAACGAAGTTTCCTGCCCAACGTGAGCCCTAGAAACTTAGTTGTTTCCACGAATGGGAGAACAACGGGACCGAGATGTAAGGATGGCGGAAGGAACGCTTTACATCGCCAAAAGTTGATACAAACCGTCTTTTCAGAGAACCGGAAGCCATTTGCCACGCTCCACGACTATAGGCTGTCTAGACAACGCTGAAAGCAGTGCTCCAGGAGGCATGTTCTCTGGGCACTGCAGTAGATCGCGAAGTCATCGACAAAGAGAGAGCCTGAGACATTAGGTGGTATGCAATCCATAATTGGATTGATCGCGATGGCAAAAAGGGCTACGTTCAAGACGGAGCCCTGAGGCACTCCATTCTGCTGGAGGGAGACGTCGGACAAAACGGAACCCACACGTACCCTAAACTTTCGATCCGTTAAAAAGGAATCAATAAAAGGGGGCAGGCGACCGCGTAGGCCCCAACTGTGCATAGTGCGGAGGATACCTCCTCTCCAACAGGTATCATAAGCCTTCTCCAGATCGAAGAACACGGCTACCGTTAGGCGCCTTCGCAAAAAGTTGTTCATGATGAATGTCGACAAGGTCACAAGGTGGTCAACAGCGGAGCGGCGGCGACGAAAGCCGCATTGGACATTGGTAAGTAGCCGTCGAGATTCAAGAATCCAAACTAACCGAGCATTAACCATGCACTCCATCACCTTACAGACACAGCTTGTATAAGAAATGGGGCGGTAACTAGAAGGATGGTGTCTATCCTTCCCGGGTTTGGGTATAGGAACAACAACGGCGTCACGCCAACGCATGGGGACCTGACCTTCGGTCCAGACGCGATTGTAGGTACGAAGAAGGAAGCTTTTGCCTGCCGGAGAAAGGTGGGCCAGCATCTGAACGTGAATGGCATCTGGCCCCAATGCAGAGGACCGGGACAGTGCAAGCGCACGTTCGAGTTCCCGCATGGTAAAGGGGGCATTATAAGTTTCCAGATTCAGCGAGTGGAAGGAAGGTCGCCGAGCCTCTTCTGCCTCTTTCCTGGGAAGGAAGGCAGGGTGGTAATGGGCGGAGCTTGAAACCTCCGCGAAAAACCGGCCGAAGGCGTTGGAGACATCCACAGGATCAACGAGGACCTCATTACCTGAGGTCAGGCCAGGTACCGAGGAGTGGGCCTTAATGCCCGACAGCCGGCGCAGGCCACCCTATACGACACAAGAGGGAGTAAAACTGTTAAAGGAGCTGGTGAAAGAGGCCCAACAAGCTTTTTTGCTGTCTGATGACTCCACGGCATTGCGCTCGGAGTCGTTTGTATCCAATACAATTCGCCAACGCAGGATGGCGGCGAAAGGTGCGTATAGCACGTCGTCGAGCACGGACAGCGTCTCTACAAGCCTCGTTCCACCAGGGGACGGAAACGCGACGTGAAGAAGAGGTAGTACGAGGAATGGAACGTTCGGCAGCATAGATAACAGCCGTGAGGTATTCGACCTGACTGTCACAACTGAGAAAATCGTGGTCTGGAAAGGTCGCCAGGGAGGAGTAAAGTCCCTAGTCAGCTTTCGGTATGTTCCAGCTCGAAGGACGTGGGGATTGGGTGTGGCGCAGGAGTCGAACGTGAAGGTGTTAAATGAGCTAATAAAGGATTACCAGCTTGCCTTCTTGCTATCGCGGATGACACGACGGCATCGCGCACGGAACTGCTTATAGCGGATACAGTTGGCCACAGTATGATGGTGGCGGAAAACGCGGAAAGCACGTCGCCGCTCACGTATTGCATCACGGCATGCCTCGTTCCACCCAAGAACTGGGGCGGCCAGGACAATTCGGGGGTGCGTGGTATTGAACGTTCCGCAGCTGTAAGAATAACGTCTGTAATATGTGTGACCTCATTGTCGACGCTGGGAAAGTGACGGTCATCGAATGTCGCTAGAGACCAAAAAAGTGTCCAGTCAGCTTGGGCAAAATTCCAGCGTCGCGGGCGCACATATTGCAGTCGAGGCTGCAGTCTAAGGACACATGGAAAGTGATCACTCGAGTGTGTATCATCAAGGGCGAACCATTCGAAGCGCCGAGCTAGATGAACAGTACCGACCGCAAGGTCTAAATGAGAAACTTGTCGTAGAGGCAGACAAAAATATTGGGACCCCTGTGTTGAGGCAAACTAGATCCGCTTGGTGGAAGACGTCTAGCAATAGGGAGCCACGTGGACAAGGATGTGGAGTCCCCAAAGCGGGTGGTGGGCATTGAAGTCCCCAACCAGCAAATAGGGGGGTGGAAGCTGACCAAGAAGATGAAGGA
Source organism: Schistocerca piceifrons (assembly GCF_021461385.2). Classification (NCBI taxonomy): domain Eukaryota; kingdom Metazoa; phylum Arthropoda; class Insecta; order Orthoptera; family Acrididae; genus Schistocerca; species Schistocerca piceifrons. Next base: position 489,839,303 of record NC_060149.1, on the reverse strand, counting down.
GATCAGCTCGTGCCATTGGTGTGGATGATGGAATGCATACAGTACAAAGAGAAAACGTGTATCCAGAAAGGGAAAGACGGACGGCGACAGCTTGGAAGGAAGTGTTTAAGTGGATTGGGTGATAATGGAGAGTATCATGGAGAAGAATCATGAGTCCATGTGCTGGAGTGCCTTCAACAGAGGGGAGATCATATCGGACGGACTGAAAATGAGGGAGAACAAAGCAGTCATGGGGACACAGCTTTGTTTCCTGAATACAGAAGATGACCGGCGAGTAGGATCGTAAGAGGATCGACAATTCATCCCGATTGGCTCGAATACCGCGGATATTCCAGTGGATAATGGACATAGGGTGAACAGAAAATGGAGGAATGTGACCAAGGTTGCTGTCAACTCAACGACTGCTCAGAGCTTGCCACCGACAGCATGGAATGGCATTCAGCCGAAGGCAGAAGATCCCGATCCATAGGTTGTTCAGGAGCAGCTCCTGCCACCAGCGATCGGCCGGTTTATCGGCCGCCAGCAGTGCGCCTCGGCGACACAGAAGACGGCTGAGGGCGATTTCTGCCATGTGGTGCCGTACATGAGACGCCTTGGCGGAGAGGGAGAGGAACTGGGTTTCTTTGTAGCCTTCTTGGAAGTATGATGTTTAAATGAAGGAGGAACCGATGGTTGGGAAGTTGCAGTACGTAAAAAATTTTCGCAGGTATGCTCTTTTTTCGGAGTCTGTGTCTGACTTTTGGGCTCGAGATTTAGCAGAACCCGACGAAGGGTGAGCCAGAGAGTGGGCAGGCGAAAGTGGTGAGGTTGATCGGGCGATCTTTGCGCTGGCCGATCTGACGACCGTGGCACTAAAGGTGAGGTCCCAAGTGTGCGTGGCCGCCTCCTTTGTTGGCTGAGGAGAAGTAAGGACAGTGCTGTATTTTCCTGTCTGAGGCACGGTGGGCTGTCGACTGGCGAATAATTTTCGAGCAGCAAATGTCGGCACCTTTTCCTTCACTCTTATTTCCTGGATGAGCTTTTCGTCCTTAAAAACGGGGCAATCTCGAGAGGAAGCAGCGTGGTCACCCATACAGTTGATGCAGCGAGGGGATGGAGGTGGACAAGCACCCTCGTGGGCATCCTTGCCACACGTAACACGTTTGGCAGGATTGGAACAGGACTGGCTGGTGTGATTGAACCGCTGACATCGATAGCAACGCGTAGGGTTTGGGACGTAAGGGCGAACGGAAATTATCTCATAGCCTGCTTTGATTTTCGATGGGAGTTGAACTTTGTCAAATGTCAAGAAGACAGTGCGGGTTGGAATGATGTTCGTGTCAACCATTTTCATAACTATGAACAGCCGTTACGCCCTGGTCAGACAGGTATTGCTGAATTTCTTCGTCAGACAATCCATCGAGGGAGCGTGCATAGAAGACTCCACGCAAGGAATTTAAAGTGCGGTGCGCTTCAGCCCGGACAGGGAAAGTGTGGAGCAGAGAAGTACACAGCAATTTTTGTGCCTGGAGGGCACTGACTGTTTCTAACAACAAGGTGCCATTCCGTAAACAGGAACAAGACCTTACAGGACCTGCAATTGCGTCGACACCTTTCTGAATAATGAAAGTGTTGACCGTGGAGAAGTCGTGACCTTCGTCAGACCGAGAAACAACAAGGAACTGTGGCAACGATGGAAGAACTGTCTGTGGCTGAGACTCAGTGAACTTACGTTTGTGAGCAGACTTAGTAGAAGGTGAGGAAACCATTGCGGAAGAATCCCCATGATTACCGGCGTCTCCGATGGCGCGCTCCTCCCTTGTGGGGGCCCTCTCTGAGGGCACTCCTACCTTAGGGGATTGTTCACACCTCAGGTCACACCTCCCGACAAACGGACGGAGGGACCAATCGGCACTTTCGGAAGGTATCAGCTCGGGTAATCACCCCTCCCTGGGCCTGGCCATTACCAGGGGGTACGTACGTGTCCTACCTGTCTACCCGGGCGGGGAATTACGCGTTACCCCGTCACCGGCTACGCCAAAAATGCGTGGGTCGGCCTTCAGACACGCACAGGGAGGAAGAAAGAGAAAGGGAAAGGAAAAGGAAAGAGGAGTGGTCTCAAACGGCGCAGCGGAGAAAAGGGTAAAGAGAAGAGGTAAGGAAAAGAGAAGGACAAAGGAAGAATATAGACATACAAGCAGAGAAGGCGAAGAATGCGGTACATTTACGAGCGTCCGTCTCCGGACGTAGGCACAAACCATACTCCCAGAGGGGGAGAAAGGGAAGGGAAGAGCCGGAGGTGACGGGAGGAGGGGCGAAGATGGGGGAGAGGTTAGTAGCCTGACGGTTACTCAGTCCATGCTGACCTGACTTCTCACCAGTGCAGGAACGAATGTGACTCAGGGCTCAAGCAATGACCACCAACTCTGCTGTGAGTAAACTGCATCCATTTGGCAGTAAGTAGTTAACTGCACACTGCCTGTGTGTAGGCGAAAGTGGTTGTTTTTTTTTGTGATTTTAGGGCGCACAACTTCAACGGTCATTAGCGCCTAGACTACGTTAGGAATGCACCGCGAGTCACAAGTTTAAAACAGCAACCAAAAGGGAAAACATGATAAAACATCTACAGGCATAGGATTAAAAAAACAGCATAATCAAATGTCCGTAGACAGGTTGGTCAATTTGATAAAACGAAGAACGCGAGCAGCTGCTCCTGGGTCATCCGCTAAAATGGCATCGAGAGTACATGGCAGGCCAAGATCAAGATGCAGTGGAGTAAAATCCGGACAGGACGTTAAAATGTGGCGGACCGTCAGCAAGTGCCCACATGGGCAGAACGGCGCCGGCGCAGCCGTCAGCAGATGGCGATGGCTGAACCGGCAGTGTCCAATTCGTAACCGGGCCAAAACTACCTCCTCCCGCCGAGAGAAGGACGTCCAAGCTGCGGGAAGAGGTTTCAAGTCCCGAAGCTTGTTGTCCGTAAGTGCAGCCCGATCGGCATGCCACAGCGATAAAATGCGCCGACAAATGAACCTGCTACGATCTGATGAAGGGACACAACAAGAAGCTGTCTGAGGCTGGAGGACCGCAGCCTTGGCTGCGGCATCTGCAGCTTCATTCCCAGGGATACCGACATGGCCAGGAACCCACATAAAGCTAACCGGAGAACCGTTGTCCACCAGCTGCTGAAGAGAGCGTTGGATCCGGTGCACGAAAGGGTGAACCGGATACGGATCACTGAGGCTCTGGATGGCGCTCAGGGAATCGGAGCAGATGACATAAGCAGAATGACGGTGGCGGCAGATGTAAAGAACAGCCTGGTAGAGGGCAAAGGGCTCAGCTGTGAAGACCGAACAATGGCCGAGGAGCCGGTATTTGAAACTTTGTGCCCCGACAATAAAGGAACAACCGACCCCGTCATTGGTCTTACAGCCATCTGTATAAATGAAGGTCATATTAATGAACTTCGAATGAAGTTAGACAAAACGGGAGCGGTATACTGAACCGGGGGTAACCTCCTTTGGGAGCGAGCTGAGGTCAAGGTGAACGCGAACCTGAGCCTGGAGCCAAGGTGGCGTGTGGCTCTCGCCCACTCTAAAGGTTGCAGGGAGTGAAAAATTAAGGTGTTGAAGGAGGCGACGAAAGCGAACTCCAGGGGGTAGCAGGGCAGAGAGATACAACCCGTATTGACGATCGAGGGAGTCGTCAAAAAAGGAACGATAAGACGGGTGGTCGGGCATTTACAGTAGCCGACAGGCATACCGACAAAGCAGTAAATCGCGCCGGTAGGGCAGTGGCAATTCACCGGCTTCAGCATGAAGACTCTCGACGGGACTAGTATAAAATGGAGTGTAAACGGTACAAATTGAAAATGTAAAAGTGGGGAGAGTAATTCGGACGGCAACTGCCTGCAGGCCGGCGTGCAATGTGATGGGATCGTAGTAAATATCATCCCGGACCAGCAACATAACCCCTCCATGAGCCGGAAGACCTACCACAGGGGGTAGGTCAAAACGCACAGAGGTGTTGTGTGCCAAGGCAATGTGATCGCATGGGCGTAGCTTAGTTTCCCGGAGGGCTACGACGAGCGGACGGTGCAAGCGGAGCAGCAAATTCAAGTCCTCTCGGTTGGAGCGAATGCTGCGAATATTCCAGTGAATAAGTGCCATCGTGAGAAGAAAAGGAAGATGAAAGAAGGGACCACCTCGAAGGCCGCTGAGGGCCTGCCTTCGAGCGAGTACTGCCGCCGCTATCAGTAGGCGGACCGTCATCGTCCATTGGTTCTATAGGTTCATCGGCCATCTCGTTAAGATGGCTGGGAGGAGCAGCTTCCTCCGCCGGTGGACGGCCAGATGTTCGGCCGCCAGCAGTGCGGCCAGGTGAAACGGATGACGGCCTGGGGCGGCAACCGCTGGGTGGCGCAGGAGAAGAAATGCGCCGTGGAGGAGAAGGAGAACTGTGCTTCCTATGAGCCTTCTTGGAAGGTCTTTTAGTGGAAGTACTGGTCGACGGCTGGGAGTGCGAGGTACGTAGGAAGTCTGCACGGGACGGTTCCTTCTTGAAGGCCCCTGCATCTGATTTCTGGGTCTTCGTCTTGGCACTAGCTGATGAAGGTGCTTGTGTTGGAGGCGTGACGGGAGGAAGCGGAGACGTCGACCGCGCGATCTTAGCACTGGCCGAACGGACGACCGTGGTGCCGAAGGTCAGATCGCATGTCTGCGTCGCCACCTCCATGGTAGTCCGAGGAGAGGCGAGGACAGTACTGTACTTTCCCGCTGGGAGCAGCGCAGGCTTCCTACTAGCAAATAGCTTGCGAGCAGCCGAGGTGGGCACTTTCTCTTTGACCCGAATTTCGTGGATACAGCGTTCCTCCTTTTAGATGGGACAGTCGCAGGAGGACGCTGCATGGTCACCCCGACAGTTCACACAACGAGGAGACGGAGGTGGACAGTCACCCTCATGGGCATCCCTGCCACAAGTGACATTGAGCCGCATTGGAACAAGACTGGCGAGTGTGATTAAAACGCTGACACTGGTAGCAGCGCGTAGGTGTCGGGACATAGGGGCGAACAGAAATAGCCTCGTACCCCGCTTTGATATGCGACGGCAGCTGAACACTGTCGAAGGTCAACAAAAGTGTCCGAGTCGGTACAAGGTCATTGTTGACCTTTTTTATGACCCTATGGACAGCCGTCACGCCCTGCTCAGCGAGTAAAGACTGAATCTCCTCGTCAGTCAATCCGTCAAGTGATCGAGTATATACCACACCACGGGACGAATTCAAAGTGCGGTGAGCCTCCACCCGGACAGGGAACGTGTACAGGAGTGTGGCCCGAAGCAATTTTTGTGCCTGAAAGGCGCTCTCAGTTTCTAGTAAGAAGGTACTATTACGCAACCTGGTACACGACTTGACAGATCCGGCTATGGCTTCTATGCCCTTCTGGATAACGAAAGTGTTGACAGAGGAAAAATCTTTTCCGTCCTCAGATCGAGAAACTACGAGGAACTGTGGGGCAGGCGGTAGTACTTTTGTCACTAGTGGCTGGTCAAGTTTCCGTTTATGGGCAGAAGTCGAGAAAGAGGAAGAGAAATCCATTGCGAAGGAATCCCCCATGATTGTTAGCGTCTCCGATGGCGCGCTCCTTTCTTGTGGGGACCCTCTCAGAGGGCACTCCTGCCTTAGGTGAATGTTTACACCTCAGGTCACACCTTCCGAGAAACAGACGGAGGGACCAATCGGCATGGTCAGAAGGTATCAGCTCAGGCAATCACCCCTCCCTGGGCCTGGCCTTTACCAGGGGGTACGTGCGTGCCTTACTTGTCTACCCAGGGCGGGGAATTACGCGTTACCCTGTCACCGGCTACGCGTGCGAACGCGTGGGTCGGCCTTCAGGCGCGCACAGGGAGGGAGGAAGGAAGAAGAGGAAGAAGGAGAGAGAGGACAGACTGTCTCAAACGCCGAGGCGGAGACCAGAGAAGGCAAGGAGAAGAAGGCAATGAGAAAGCAAGGAGAAGAAGACAAGGGAAAGAGGAAGGACGACAGTGAGATGGAGAAGAGCAAAGAAAGGAAGGAAGAAACGAGAAGTGAAAAAGCAAAATGACCACAAATAGAGGTCGTGGAACCGTCCGTCTCCGGACGCAGGCGCTAACTACCCCCTTGAGGGGGCGGGACTCCTTTTAGTCGCCTCTTACGACAGGCAGGAATACCTCAGGCCTATTCTAATCCCCGGACCTGCAGGGGGGGTGGTTGATCTGTCGACTGTAGAAGACAGTGCGTATCGCTTCTTAACCGAGAAATGCATCAAGGATAGCCAGGAACAGACACAGGAGAACCACTGGGTCACTATATCAGCCCCAAGGATAGGTCGAGAAATCTGATGACGGAGTACACACCATTGAGTGCTTCCTGACAAGAGGCAGTAGTGAATTTGGAGTTCATAGCAGGGACACTATGAACTACAATTTTGACTCCAATGCTGGATGTCCGTTGCATTAGTGGATCTCCCCTTATCACACACCTCACAGACGAAATTGTCAGTAGAGCGACCTTGACGGAAACTGGGCTGATAACCAAAATATCGACGATCTAGTTACTGATACAACCATATGCTCGAGCAACTTGCAGGTAACATTAGCGAGACTAAGTTATAGCTGTCATTCTCAATGTGGTGTTACAGTACCACGATGCTCTCGCTCTCACCACGAAGACGAGCTCTCACCCTCGCTCCAAATATAGTTGAATATGGCAAGGACACGACGCTGGCAGTCCACCAGCAGGCGTTTGAGCTTTCGGCTGTGCATGCAATCTGCCCCTCAAGCTATGTTAGAGAAAGTGCTGGCACGTTGAGAAATTCCCACACATACAGGCACAATACAGCCAGTGTAAATGCAATGAGGTGCTCCATCAATTGATGTCTCACAGCATTGGCGAGCTCATCTGATCTGAAATGGCGACAGTAATTTCTGAAGTCTACCAAGATTACTGTCATCCGACAGCCGATAGAATGGACGTGATTCTGGACAGCTGCATCGAGTCAGGGTGCTAAAGGCGATGGCAGCGGCAAAGTAATTCCAGTTACAATTCCTAACTGACTATCTCTGTATGTCCAGATGATTGGTGCTGTTTGACAACTTTCGGTAAAGACCACTATCACGTGTCATGTTGGACTCTCCAACAGAGGGGAGAAGACCACAGCTACAAATGGTAAGAGCTATGGCGAAGACCATCCACTTTTCATTATGCTGTACCACGCTTCCTCAACAGCTTCATGGAACGTTTGTTTATTGCTACTGGCTTTGCTCCATTACGGCTATTTAGTAGGTACGAAGAGTATACATACCGCGAACAGGTGGCATGTCGTGATGGATAAGCCAATGGCAAATCCAGCACTGCCTCTGGCAGACCTGGCGCCAAACACCGTCATCATCAAGAAGAATGTTATGAAAGCCTCCACGAAGACCGCCTGCGTCAGCGTCAAATGTGGGCTGACTGTCGTCACACCTAATGTCGACTCAGACTCCTCTGGTGTCAGCGCCTGGAATAAACAGCAGACTGAACATTTAGCCCTTCAGTAACTATTGTACAGCTCAATGACTACTATCACTCGTCTCAACGACGAAGACTTTTCTATTCCGCAGTGGGGCAAAGGTGAATTCCTGTTCAAGTTGGAAAAAGGCATTTATCAATCTGCTGCCCTCTAATGTGAGAAGATGCCTGAAACTGCACGCTATTTTGAAACTAATCAATTAACAAGCAATGGTGAATGTGCTAACTTGCTTTATCCCCATACAAACTCGAATCATTAACAATTTATATGTTCGGGCAGAACGTGAGTGAATCACATTCTAATTTAAATGTTAGTCAAACTGAACTGTACTTACCGAAAACGTAAAGAGGGACAGGAAGGACGAAGTAAACTGGCCTTTATTATGGAACACCCATTGCCTCAATGTCAAAAACTTTACTGAAAGTTATGTAGCTGTTCCGACCGAAACAGAAGGTATCTGAAAGCGTTCTTTTAAAATTTTCCTGGAATGGACCGATTTGGGCTAAATGAAGTTCGCAGAAACCAAAGCGGTATAATCGCGGCACAGAGCAGTGAGTGCTGCACAATTGGGCCTGCTTCACACGCAATGATTTCTTCCGTGGGACGAACTGCTCTGTGCTGGGGTTATTGACAGTTTGGCATCGGCAACAGTTGTCGGTTGGCTAAGAGCTGTTAAGGTAAGCCGAACGGAATCTAAGTTTTCAACAGAGCAGAGCATCAAAGTAGAACGGGCACTTTATTCACAAATTTATTGTAAATATGTGATAGCGTTTACGTCCACTACGTTTTAGACCACACATTACGACGTATGAAATGTAACCATCTTCGTAAAGGTTTTAAACTTTTAAAGATGTTAATATGCGTCACCGTTCATATTAGGAGGAAGCGTTAGTACCACGCGCTATCTTGTGTCTGTGGTGCTTAGTATCGGCTGCACAACTGTTGGCTGTTGCTGCTGTTCATAGGCGCATGTTGCTACAGTATTAGTTTAACCGGACTAGAATGGACAATCTTACCTACTTGTGCAATCTGTATCTAAGAATATCAGTAAGTTGGGTTCCATCAGGTTACTCAAAAATAATCTTCCAAGTCTGTCTGAAGAATTAACGAGTAACAAGAACTAGTTACATGTTTCAATGAGCTGAATTGCCTGAGACGTGTACTAACTTTACGATTAAATACGATAGGTATTATATTTTGACGAAAATAGAACTTTTGCTTTTAGGCGATGTGTATTTAATGTGAAAAATATTGCGAAACTATACGTACACACAAACCAGTGAGTTTACGGCGTTTATGAGAGTGGTTATGCCCGTGTCTGGAGCCACAGATCAAATTCGCCAAGAGCTGTACACAGTTCACCGCCGCCTTCGGTTCATTAGTGATGGGACCCAGTACCTGCTTGTCACAGTGTGCACGAAGATTGTCAAATTAACCAAATCATGCCGAACTCCTATTTCTCCTACCTGGCGCCTTTTGAAGACTTTTCCTTCTCTCTGTAGAAGATGTCCGTCGGTCGCGGATTCTCCATGTTATACTTTATCTCTTGTAATCGAGGGTAGTTGCTACTTTTCTGTAAGGAGCGCTCAAACTGTTTCAGAAGGAATGCATTATTTCTTGCTGTGCCTGCCATACAATGCAGTATGTGATGCTGCAGTCCAAAGACTTAACATTTTGCCATTGACGGTCCATTTTATATTCTCACTAGATCTTATTTCACTGGCCGAACAGCAAAACTTGTCTAGAAAGGTATTTTCATTCTGCAGCAGAGTGTACACAAACTTCTTGGTGGATTAAAATTGTGCCGGACCGAGAACCTCACTCGGGACTTTGCGTTTTACGGGGAAGGGCTCTACCGGTTTAACTACCCAGGCACGACTCTGGACCTGTCCTAGCAGTATTACGTTCACAAGTATCTTGTCTCTTAACTTCTAAACTTCACAGCTCTCCTGCTAATCTTTCAAGACCAACACCCCCCGGGAAGATCGCCAGGCTCTTTCTAAGCCATGTCTCCGCAATATCCTTCCCTTCAGGAGTGCTGGGCTTGCAAGGTTCGCAGGAGAGCTGCTGTGAATTTTGGAAGGTAGGAGACGAGGTACCGGTGGAAGTAAAGCCGTGAGGACGGGTCATGCGTCGCGCCTGGGTACCTCAGTCGTACTTTCCCACAAAAAGAAAGTTCCTGAGAGTATCGATCCAGCACACAGTTTCCATCTGCCAGGAAGTTTCAAAACTAATCTACTTTTAGACTTTAGTTTCCTAATGATAAATTCCTCAGCCTCGCTAGATTTAATTCGACAACATTCCACTACCAATATTTTGGTTTTACTCATGGTTTTGTTACATCCTTTCAAGACACTCTCCATTCCGTTTAACTGCTCTTCCTACTCTTGTTTTTGACAATTAGTGTCACTGGGAAGCCTCAGTTTTTATTTCTCGAAACTTGATAATGCCGCGTCCAAATTTTTCTATGCTTCCCTGTTTGATTACTGTACAGATTAATAATGCGGACAGGCTACAACCTTGTCTCACTCTTCTACCACTGCTTCCCTTTCACGTCTCAACTCGTGTTCTGCCTGGTTTCTGTAGAAACTATATACAACTTCACACTTACTGTAGAAGAGACTAAAAGAAAGATTACCATGACTGGTCGACCATGAGAATAAAAAAGGAGAAGCCAGCCACTCGGCAGCACATTAAAACACCCAAAAACCATAGGGTTGAGGACAGAGGGACAATGGACATGCACTAAAACTCAGATTAATAAAACCCACCCTCACGAATAAAACCTAAAATTAAAACTTCTGTTGAGGCATTGTCGCCCAACACCGAAGGTAGTGTGCTGGAAAGTTAGAAGTCCCCGAAGAGCTGATAAAAGTGGCCAGTCCAGCAAGAGGTGGACGACTGTCATTTAGGAGCCACGCCACAGCGACACTGCGGTGGGTCCTCGCAATGGAGGCGGTAACCATGTGTGACACGTATGGCCAATGCGGAGTCCACAAAGGTCAACTGATTCCCTGCGAGAAGGCCGCAGGAGAGACTTCCAAGTATCTGCAGTCTCCTTAATGACATGCAGCTTCTTGTGCATACTGTTATGCCACTCAATCTCCCAAAGCCGGAAACACTTGCGGCGTAAGACAGAACGCAGGTCAGTTCCAGAGATGTCCAACTCCAGGAGCGGTTTCCACGTAGCTTGTTTGGTCAGCCGGTCAACAAGTTCGTTGCCTGGAATTCCGACGTGTCCTGGAGTCCACACGCCACTGAACGACTGGATCATTCCAGGGCAGTGAGGGGTTCCTGGATGTTCGCTACCAATGGATGGCGAGGGTAGCACTGGTCGATAGCTTGCAAGCTGCTCATTGGGTCACAACAAAGAACAAACGACTCATCAGAACAGGAATGGATGTACCGAAGTGCACGAGATATGGCCACAAGATCTGCAGTGAATACATTGCAGCAAGCAGGCAAAGAATGCTTTTCAATATGTCCTCTATGGACATAGGAGAAACCAACATTACCATCAGCCATCGAGCCGTCTGTGTAAACTTTAGAGCCCCAGAACGCCAAGAATCGAAGGAAAGTGACAGCAGAGGGGTAGGGTTAACAGTCCTTAGGGTCTTGCAAAAGGTCCAGACGAAGCTTTTGCCGAGTTTTGTTTTGTTGGTTGGTTGGTTGGTTGGTTGTTTGAGGTTAAAGGGACCAAACAGCAAGGTCATCAGTCCCTTGTTTCAAATAGACTCCATTCTGCTAACGGGACATCTCAGAAAAGTCAGAACAATAAAACGGAAAAAGGGGAAACGTAAAAGGGCAGTCACGTTGTCAATAGTAAAAACAAATGAGGGAAGTTGGCAAGAGAACGAACCCAACACTATGCTGAAGCAGCATGGGCAAGACCACCTGTGACTGAAAAGGTACAACTGCTATAATGCAGAAAGTACGTATGGGAATAGAAAAACTAACCAAGCCTTAAAAAGAAGAGGTAAAAACAGAGTAAAAGGGAAAGAAAAGAGGATTCCGGTCAGGGAGGTGAATCGGGAATCTCTGAACACTGCCTACAGTGGGAGACACCCAAACACTCACCGCCCTGCCCCAACACCAGAGGGAGATTAAAAACTTTAAAACTGAGAATAAAAACCACTCTCCCGGAGGAAACCTAGAACCAGAGAGACCATCCGGGAATCGTCAGCCAACATCAAAGGTAAAGTGTGGGGGAGTCTGTACTTAGCACGCAGAGCCAAAAGAAGGGGGCATTCAACCAAAATGTGGGCCACTGACTGGAAGGCTCCACAACCACATAGCGGGGGTGGCTCATCACGCAAAAGGAAACCATGGGTCAGCCTGGTATGGCCAATGCGGAGACGACACAGTGTGGTCGAGTCCTTGCGGGAGAGGCGAAAGGAAGAACGCCATGGGCCTGGATTCACCTTAATGGCACGAAGTTTATTAGACAGTGGAGTAGCCTCCCAAGAATTGGCCCATGACTGTGCAAAGTGGGATTTGATGTGAAGCCGTAAATCCGCTGCAGGAGGGGTTACAGAAAACGGGGGGGTAAGTAACTGCTCCCCCAGCCAAACGATCAGCGAGCTCATTACCCGGGATACCCACATGGCCCGGGACCCATAGGAAGTCAATGGAACAAGCAGCACGGTGAAGATCAGCGAGATGGTCATGGATGGCAGAGACCAAGGGGTGGCGCGAAAAACACCGGTCAATAGCAAGAAGGCCACTCATCGAGTCCGTACATAACAAAACGCGGTTTTGTTGGGATTGTTTAATAAAGGTAAGGGCCCGGGAAATTGCCATCAATTCCGCAGTAAACACCCCACATGAGGATGGCAGTAGATGATTTTCCGTTCCAACAAAGGACGTGAAGGCATACCCAACATGATCAGCAGATTTAGAGCCATCAGTGTAAAAAACAACAGCATCCCGAAACTCCCATAAAATTTGGCGGAAAAAGGAACGGAACACCACCGGGGGGATGGAATCTTTCGGACCGCGGCGGAGATCCATCCGAATTCGAGGCCGAGGAACTAACCAAGGAGGGGTGGAGGGGAGGGAGCGAGGAAGACAGGACAAAGAAGGAAGCCGAAAATCACGGTTAAGAGACGCAAGGCGCAGTCCAACCGGTAAACCCGCCCGAGGGCGGGAGTCAGGCGGGCGACGTCCATGGTCTGGGAATAGGATAGAATAGGAAGGATGAGCGGGAGAAGAACGGATAGTAAGGGCATAAGACACCAGAAGCTGGGACCGCCGAACAGAAAGGGGGGGGGATCCCAGCTTCAACCAGGAGACTATCAACAGGGCTAGTAGGGAAGGCACCGGTGGCCAAACGGATACCACGATGGTGGACCGGATCCAGCACGTGCAGCGTGGAAGGAGCAGCTGAACCATAAACTTGACAACCATAGTCCAAACGTGACAGAACTAGAGCACGATAAAGACGGAGGAGGAGGGAACGGTCCGCACCCCAAGAGGAGTGGGCAAGGAAGCGAAGGACATTGAGTTTACGGAAACATCCTACCTTCAGGAGTCTGATATGGGGCAGCTAAGTGAGCTTGTTGTCGAAAAGAAGACCTAGGAAACGAAACTGTGGAACCACAGGCAATCTTTGTGCAGCGAGATAGAGCTCTGGATCAGGGTGGACTGTAGTACGGCGACAGAAGTGGACCACCCGCGATTTTAAAGGAGAGAATTGAAACCCGTGTGAGAGGGTCCATGCAGAGGCACGCCGTATAGCCACCTGGAGCTGCCGTTCTGCAGATGGCATCGAGGAGGAACTAACCCAAATGCAGAAATCATCCACATACAGGGCAGGGGCGACCAAGGGACCGACAGAGGCCACAAGTCCATCGATAGCAATGAGGAAAAGAAGGACACTCTACACAGAACCCTGTGGGATGCCCGTCTCCTGGGTCCGTGGAGAACTAAAAGCAGTACCAACTCGAACTCTGAATGACCGATGGATCAGGAACTGGCGGATAAAAATCGGGAGTGGGCCCCGAAGACCCCACTGATGAAGGGTTAGTAAGATGTGATGGCCAGGCCGTGTCATAGGCCTTGCGAAGGTCAAAAAACACTGCAACCAAAATGGCGGCGCTGGGAAAAAGCCTGCCGAACTGCGGATTCCAAGCGAAGTAAATGATCGATTGGAGATCGTCCCTCTCGAAAGCCACACTGGTAAGGGGACAATAGATCCCGAGATTCGAGGACCCAAGTGAGCCGACGGGCTACCAGCCGTTCAAGTAACTTACAACCAACATTGGTCAAACTAATTGGCCGATAGCTGTCAACAGATAGGGGGTTCTGACCAGGCTTAAGGACAGGAACCACAATGCTATCCCTCCACTGAGAAGGGAAGCCACCCTGGAGCCAGATACGGTTGAACACCCGAAGAAGATGGTGCCATTGTGGAGCACTGAGATGTTGAAGCAGCTGGTTATGAATGGAATCTGGGCCAGGGGCCGTATCGTGAGAAGAAGATAGAGCAGAAAGAAAGTCCCATTCAGTGAAAGGTTCGTTGTAAGATTCTGACTCACAAGTGGTGAAACATAAGGTGACAGCTTCAGCCTGCTGTTTTTGATGAAGGAAAGCAGCTGGATAGGAGGCCGACGCTGATGCCACTGCAAAATGGGTCGCAAGATGTTCTGCGAGAACTAATGGGTCCGTACAAATGCCATCTGGGAGGTGAAGGCCTGGGAGGGTGGACTGCCGATGGCAACCTTGGAGAGAGCGAAGTGTAGCCCATACCCGTGACAGAGGGACAGTGGAACCAAGGGAAGAAACGAATCGTTCCCAACATATCCGCTTGCTCTGTTTGATTAAATAACGGGCTTTAGCGCGAAGGCGCTTAAAGGTAGAAAGGCTGGCTACAGATGGGTGCCTCTTAAAGTGTTGCAAAGCTCGACGGCGATCACGGATGGCAATGGCAATGGCCGTACTCCACCACGGGACTTGCCGACGACGAAATTGTCCAGATGAGCGCGGGACAGCAAGGTTAGCAGCGCGAACAATCGCGTCAGACACGTCACGTAGGACGTCATCAATACAACCCGACAAAGAGGGAGAAAACTCGACCTGTGCAGTATATAGAGGCCAATCGGCGCGGTGGAAAGACCAACGAGGTAACCTCTCCATCGGGGAGCGGGAAGGGAGCGTGATAATCAACGGGAAATGGTCACTATCACAAAGGTCGTCATGTGGCGACCAGTGTAATGAAGGGAGGAGAGAGGGAGAAGAAAGAGAAAGATCAATGGCAGAAAAGGTACCATGACCAGCACTGAAATGAGTAGGGGAGCCATCATGAAGAAGGCACAGGTCGTGGTCTGCAATAAATTGGTCTATAAGAAGACCTCGTCTAGATGGAAAGGCACTGCCACACAAAGAATGATGAGCATTAAAATCCCCAAGGAGGAGGAAGGGAGGAGGAAGTTGCTGAAGAAGGGTGGTTAAGGCAGCAGGTGTAAGAGTCCTGTCAGGAGGGAGATAAAGATTGCATACTGTGACTGCAGAGTCTAAGTGGACCCTAACAGCAACCGCTTCCAATGTAGTTTGGAGAGGAATCCACGTGCTAGCAATGTCTGTACGGACCAACGTACAAACGCCACCAGAAGCCCGCAAGGGTCCGACCCGATTTCGACAGAAAACACGGAACCCACAGAGGGTCGGTGAGTGAGCATCAGTAAAGTGAGATTCCTGGAGAACCACACAAGCTGCTGAGTAGGACGAAAGAAGGGATTTCAATTCCGGAAGGTGACGATAGTAGCCATTACAATTCCATTGGAGAACCACAGAACGATGGTTTAAATGAGGGCTGAACACGCTAAATCCAGTCATACCGCCGGGTCCCCACCCGTCACCGACAAGGAGGGGGCGACATCCATAAACGACAGGTCAGAATCCGGTTGTGAAGTCGGGGAAGGGACCTCCGGTGACACCAGAGGCTCTTTGTCCCGGGACTTATGTTTCTTCTTCTTTTCAGGCTGAGATCGAGGAGGGCTGTGTGGCATAATGGAGCCAGCTGCAGGAAGATCAGGAACAGAAAGAGACCGGGCGACCTGGGGGCCGAGAGACCGCGGCTCTCGCGGTCGCCGCGCTGCATCAGACCTTTGACCTGGAAGGTGCCGGGAAGGGGCATCCCGGGGAGAGGCGCCCTTGACCGGCAGACGCCGAAGGAGTGGGACACTTCTCCGGCTGGGGAGGGGGAGCAGCGCCCAGAGGAGAAGGTGTGGGAGCCGCAGGGGAGGGGGGAAGGAGAGGGGTCCGGGATGGGGGTAAGGAAGGGGGAGGAAGGGATGAAGATGTAACCAAGGCGTAACTAGATGTCATGGACACAGGGTGCAATCGTGCATATTTCTTATGGGCCTCTGTGTAGCTTAAACGATCAAGGGACTTATACTCCTGTATCTTTTTTTCTTTCTTATAGACTGGGCAATCTGCTGAACGTGGAGAATGACTGCCATGACAATTTACACATACAGGAGGGGGAACACAGGGACTCCCCTCATGGAGTGGACGTCCACAGTCACCACAGAGAGGGTCCTGGGAACAGCGAGAAGACATGTGGCCAAAACGCAAGCACTTAAAACACCGCATAGGAGGTGGGATGTACGGCTTCACATCACTGCGATAGACCATAATCTTAACTTTCTCAGGAAGGGTATCCCCTTCAAAGGCCAGGATAAAGGCACCAGTATCAATACGATTATCTTTAGGACCCTTCTGAACACGCCGAACAAAGTGAACACCCCGCCGTCCGAGATTGTCCCGAAGTTCCTCATCAGTTTGAAGGATGAGGTCTCTGTGAAAAATCACACCTTGTACCATATTTAGAGACTGGTGAGGGGTAATGGACACGGGAATTGTGCCAAGATGGGTACAGGCACGAAGGGCCGCAGATTGGGCAGCCGAAGCAGTTTTTATCAGCAACGAACCTGACCGCATCTTGCTCAGGGAGTCCACATCTCCGAACTTGTCTTCAATGTGTTCCACAAAGAATAAAGGTTTGACACTGGTGAAAGGATCTCCATCAGTCCTGGTGCAAACTAGATAACGGGGGAAAGGTTTTGCCCCTAGACGACGGGCCTGACCCTCCTCCCAGGGGGTAGCCACGGAAGGGAAGGCCGAAGGGGCAAGAGAAGCAGCACTTGAGGAATCAGTACCACGCAGAGAGACGGCCGCAGAAGAGCGGCCAGAGTTTTGGACCCGTATGCGTTTCATCTGCATAGCGTCCGCCCTGATACCACCCACTCCGATCAGGGGCTCTCCTCACGGGCGCCACCCAGCCACAGCAAGGGCCGTCTGGCACGGCGGCCATTGCCGGGAGTTCCGATGCTCCAGGATGACGAGCAACCACTCCAAGGCATGCATGAGGAGGTCACAGCTCAGGTATCAGAAGTGTGATCCCTGTGTGTTCAGGGGGCTCAACCAAAAGGGTACATAGCGACCCCACCACACGGGCTGGCTACCGTGCTGGCTATGCACCCTAGCATCAGACAACGACGTAAAAGAAAAGGTGGAATGTACTAGGAGGGCACACGTCGGAGACACTAGGTAAGGTGCTCTTCCCCAAATGGCTCACACTACGGAAGAGAAATTTTGGAATGGAGGTCAAACCCCAGAGGGGGACCAAGGAATGCCAAAAGGAGGAGATGATTACGCAACAAAGCCGGAGTGTAAAACCAACAGAACCAGGAGGATAGCGGGGGCCAACATAAGCAAGGACACCAATAGAGGGAGAGGAGAGGGCGAGGGGAAAGGGGTATGGAGGGGAAAGGAGGGGAAGGGAAAGGAAATGCAGCCCGGGAGAGAAAGAAGGCTGCAATGGCTCGGGGCCCCGTGCTCGCCACGCACGTATCCACAAAAGAGTTGTGGACCCCCTGGGGGGGTTTTGTTTTGTTTAGGGCGCTCAACTACTAAGGTCATTAGCGCCCAGTCACAAACGTTAGTGCACTAATAGCGTAGAAAAACGCATGGGGCAACACCAGAGAGGACTTACAAAGAAGCAGATAAAATAAGATCTCTGGACAAGTTCGTTAATGTAATAAAACTAAGGGTACGAGCAGCTGCTCGAGCGTCATCAGCTGACAGTTCCTGTAAGGTAGACAGCAGACACAGGACAACACGAGAGTTAATACAATGGGGACAGGACAATAAAACTGCGCAACGTCAATGGGTGACCACAGGGGCACTGCAGGGCAGGGTCACCGAACAACGGGTAGCGGTGGCTAAATCGGCAGTGCGCAATCCACAACCTGGCCAAAATGACCACCTCTCGCCGGGAAGGACGTGAGGAGGTCGCCCAAGCCGTCGGGATCGGTTTGCTGTCCCTAAGCTTATTTTCATGCCATTATGATGAAACGCACCAACAAAGAACCCCACAAACATCAGTTGATGGGACACAAAAGGCAGCTGTCCGAGGCAGGAGGACAGCAGCCTTGGCCGCAGCATCAGCAGCTTCGTTCCCAGACACACCAACGCTGCCAGGAATAAAAGAAAAGACATGAGCACTGGTATCAGCTAGCGACTGAAGGGACCATTAAATTCGTTGCACGAGAGGTTTGTACGAATATGGGTCTCAGACTGAATGGCGCTCAAAGAATCAGAGCAGATGGCATAGGGAGAACGTCGATGGTGGCGGATTTTGTGAACAGTCTGATAGAGAGCAGAAAGCTCAGCTGTAAAGCTTGAACATTGGTCAAGTGGCCGGTATTGAAAGGTATCATTCCCAACGACAAAGGCACATCCGACGCCAGCAGCAGTCTGAGCCATGTGTGTAAATAAATTCGTTATTAGTGAGCCTCGAACGAAGTTCGACAAACCTCGAGCGGGATATCGAATCCGCTGTCCTCTCCTTTGGGAGCGAGCTGAGTTCATGGCGAACGCGAACCTGGACCCAAGGTGGCGTCTGGCTCTCACCCACTCGAAAAGTGGTAGGGAGGGTAAAATCAAGTTGCTGAAGCAGGCGACGAAACCGAACTCCAGGAGGTAACAGGGCAGAGACATACAGCCAGTATTGGCGGTCGAGAGAGTCGTCAAAGAAGGAGAAATATGACAGATGGTCGGGCAATGACTTCAGTCGGCAGGCGTACCGACAAAGCAACATATCGCGCCGGTAGTTTAGCAGTAATTGGACAGCTTCGGTATACATACTCAACAGGGCTGGCTTAGAATGCTCCAGTCGTCAGACGTAACCCCTGTGGTAGATAAAGTTTAGACGGCGTAAGACGGTCGGTCGGGCAGAAGACTAGACAAAGCTCCCATAATCCCGCT
Source organism: Schistocerca piceifrons (assembly GCF_021461385.2). Lineage (NCBI taxonomy): Eukaryota > Metazoa > Arthropoda > Insecta > Orthoptera > Acrididae > Schistocerca > Schistocerca piceifrons. Next base: position 489,820,509 of record NC_060149.1, on the reverse strand, counting down.
TTGATCAGACAATGGAACGATATAAGGGAAGCAGGGCGATTCGATCTGCTCCCCATGACATACAGCTAAGAACATGGACATTTAGGGAACAGGTACAACGAGCAGCCAAGTAAGACATGTGGAGACCAGCTAAGTTTCCTGTGAAATGTAAGACATAAAAATTTTGTCTCCACGATTGGGAGAGCAACAGGACCGAGATGTAAGGATGGTGGATGAAACTTTAACGCCGGAAGTTCATACAGACCCTTTTCTCACCAGGGAAACTGAAACCGTTAGTGAAACTTCCGCGAAAAAGCGGCCGAAGGCATTTGAGACATCAGGATCCACAAGGACTTCATTCGCGACAGTCAGGTCAGAAATCGGGGAGTGGACCTTGGTGCCAGATAGCTGGCGCAGGCCTCCCCAGACTACCAAAGGCGGAGTAAAACTGTTGAATGAGCTGGTGAACGCCACCCAGCAAGCCTTTTTGCTTTCTTTGATAATACGACGACATTGTCCACAGAGTCGTTTGTAAAATATAGTTCGCCATCGTAGGGTGGCGTTGGAAGGCGCGTGAAGCACGTCGCCGAGCACGAATAGCGTCGCTGCATGCTGTAGTCCACCAGGGGACTGGGGCTCGACGTGGAGAAGAGGGCGTACGAGGGATGGAATATTCAGCAGCAGTGAAAATAACGTCCGTGCGGTATGCTACCTGACTATCGCAGCTGGAGAAGTGTTGATCATGGAAGGTCGCCAGGGAGCTGAAAAGCCCTCAGTCGGCTTTGGAGAGGTTCCAGCTCGTGGAACGTTGAGAAGGGTTGTGTTGCAGGAGATGGATTACGCAGGGGATATGGTCGCTCGAGTATGTGTCAGACAGAGCATACCACTCGAACCGACATGCAAGTTGGATCGTGGATATTGAGAAGTCCAAGTGGGACTAGATACGCGTTGCGTCCGAAAGGTAGGTGCACCGGTATTTAAGCGGACTAGATTGATGTGGTTGAAAAGGTCTGCCAAGAGGGAACCTCTCAGACAAGATGCTTGAGAGCCCCAAAGGGGATGGTGGGCGTTAAAGTCTCCAACAAAAATGGTGTAGGAAGCTGAGCAATCAGTTTTCTCACGTCTGCCCTAGTAAAGGCAGACGATGGAGTGTCATTACTAATGGAAAATGTGGAAGTGGGGAGAGTAATTCAGACGGCAACTGCCTGAAGATCTGTGTGCAATGTGATTGGATCGTAGTAGACATCATCCCAAACCAGCAACATGACCCCTCCATGAGCTGGAATACCTGCCACAGGTGGTAGGTCAAAATGCACGGAGATATAGTGCGCCAGGTCAATACAATCGTTTCGTTTCTTAGAGACCTACAACAAGCGGGCAGTGCATTCGAAGGAGCAATTTTAGTTCCTCTAGGTTGGACCTAATGCCACGAATATTCCATTAAGTGCCATTATGAAAACGAAAAAAAGAAGAAACAAGAAAGGGTCACCTCGATGGCCGCTGAGGGCCTGGCTTCGAGTGAGCACTGCTGCTGCAATCGGTAGGTGGTGAGTCATGGTCCATCAACTCAACAGTTGCGTCTGCCACCTTCCTGAGCCGGTCAGGAGGGGCAGCTTCCTCCACCAGTGAAAGGCCAGATGATGGGCTACAAGCAGTGCGGCCTGGCGAAACTGAAGATGGCCGGGGACGGCAACTTCTGGGTGGCGCAGGAGAAGAAACGCGCCTCGGCGGAGATAGAGAACACTTTTCTATGAGCCTTCTTTGAAGAATTACGTTTTGTCGAAAGAACAGTTGATGGCTGTGTAGTTTGTGTACGCAAGATATCTTCACGTGTCGGTTCTTTTTTGAAGGTCCGAGCATCTGATTTAGGGGTCCTCGTCTTAGCAGTAGCAGATGATGGTTGAGCCTTAGGGTTGGTGGGAGGAAGAGGAGACGTTGATCGGGCGATCTTAGCACTGGCCGATCTGACGACGGAATCACTAAATGTTAGATTACATGTCTGTGTAGCTATCTCACTGGTAGGCCGAGGAGAAGCGAGAACGGTACTGTATGTACCTGCCAGAAGCACAGTGGGTTTTCTGCTATTTAATAACTTGCGAGCAGCCGAGGTCGACATCTCTTTCGCTCTAATTTCCTGTATACGTTTCTCATCTTTGTAGACGTGGCAGTCGCGAGAGGAGGCAGCATGATACAGTTGATGCAACAAGGGGACAGGTGGACAGCCACCCTCATGGGTGTGCCTGCCACAGGAGTTAGATGTCTTTGGACAAGCCAGTCAAAGTAATGAAACGGGGACACGACAATAAAACATGATGCACTGTTAATGCACGACCACAAGGGCACTGCGGGGCTTGGTCACCGGAGAGCAGGTAGCGGTGGCTAAACCGGCAATCCCCAATCCGCAACCTGGTCAGAAGGACCTCTTCTCGCCGAGATGGTCGGGAGGAGGTTGTCCAAGCAGTTGGGAATGGTTTTACTGCCCGGAGCTTGTTTCCTTGAAGTGGTGACCAAGTATCCCACCACAAAGACACAAGCCTCCTACAAACAACCCCACTAATGTCAGATGACAGGACACAATGATAGGCTGGCCGAGGCAGGAGGACTGCAGCCTTGGCTGCAGCATCAGCAGCCTCATTCCCAGGCACTCCTACATGGCCGCGAACCCACAGAAAGCTGACAGGAGAGCCATCAGCAGCAGAAGAATGGAGGGACTGCTGGATCCGTTGCACCAAGGGATGGACCGGATATGGAGCTCCAAGGCTCTGAAGAGCACTGAGTGAGTCAGAGCAGAGTACATACAATGAATGGCGGTGGCAGCGGGCATACTGAATGGCCTGATGGAGAGCAAAAAGCTCGGCCATAAAGCTGGAACACTGGTCTAGGAGCCGGTATTTAAAGGTGCCGGCCCCAACGACAAAGGCACAGCCGACACCATCGTCAGTTTTGGAGCCATCAGTGTAAATAAAGGTGTGACTGGCAAGTCGCGCACAAAGTTCGACAAACCGTGAGCAATACACTGTAGCCGGAGTACCCTCCTTCGGGAGCGAGCTGAGGTCGTGATATAATGAACCGGAGCCTGGAGCCACGGTGGTGTCGGGCTCTCACCCTCTCTGAAAGTGGAGGGAGGGCAAAATCCAATTGTCGAAGCATGCGACGAAAGCGGACTCCAGGGGGCAGCAGGGCAGACACATACAACCCATACTGACTGTCGAGAGAATCGGCGAAGAAGGACTGATAGCAGGGGTGGTCGGGCATTGACAACAGCCGGCAGGCATACCGACAAAGCAGTACGTCCCGCCAGTAGGTCAATGGTAATTCGGCAGCTTCAGCATAAAGACTCTCGACGGGACTGGTGTAGAAGGCTCCGGTCGCAAGACGTAACCCCCAATGGTGGATGGAGTTGAGATGGCGTAAAAGGGATGGCTGAGCAGACGAGTAGACGAGGCTCCCATATCCAGCTTTGATCGGACAATGGACTGATACAAGAGAAGCAGGACAGTGCGATCCGCTCCCCAAGATGAACCACTAAGAACTCTGAGGACATTAAGGGAACGTGTACAATGGGCAGCCAAATAAGAGACGTGCGGAGACCAACAAAGTTTCCTGTCCAAATGGGAGAACAACGGGACCGAGATGTAAGGATGGCGGAAGGAACGCTTTATATCGCCAAAAGTTTATGCAAACCGTCTTCTCTTCAGATAACCGGAAGCCATTTGCCACACCATGAGTATAGGCTGTCTAGACAACGCTGAAAGCAGTGCTCCAGGAGGCATGTTCGCTGGGCACTGCAGTAGATCGCGAAGTCATCGACAAAAATAGAGCCTGAGACATTAGGTGGAATGCAATCCATAATTGGATTGATCGCTATGGCAGAAAGGGCTACGCTCAAGACAGAGCCCTCAGGCACTCTGTTCTCCTGGAGGAAGACGTCGGACAAGGCGGAACCCACACGTACCCTAAACTTTCGGTCTGTTAAAAAGGAATCAATATAAAGGGGCAGGCGACCGCGTAGATTCCACCTGTGCATAGTGCGGAGGATACCTCCTCTCCAACAGGTATCATTAGCCTTCTCCAAATCGAAGAACATGGCTACCGTTTGGCACTTTCGCAAAAAGTTGCTCATGATGAATTTCGACAAGGTCACAAGGTGGTCAACAGCGGAGCGGTGGCGACGAAACCTGCATTGAACATTGGTAAGTAGCCATCGAGATTCAAGAATCCAAACTAACCGAGCATGAACCATGCGCTCCATCACCTTACAGACACAGCTTGTATAAGAAATGGGGCGGTAACTAGAAGGAAGGTGTCTATCCTTCCCGGGTTTGGGTACAGGAACAACGACGGCGTCACGCCAACGCATGGGGACCTGACCTTCGGTCCAGACGCGATTGTAGGTACGAAGAAGGAAGCTTTTGCCTGCCGGAGAAAGGTGGGCCAGCATCTGAACGTGAATGGCATCTGGCCCTGGAGCAGAGGACCAGGACAGTGCAAGTGCACGTTCGAGTTCCCGCATAGTAAAGGGGGCATTATAAGTTTCCAGATTCAGCGAGTGGAAGGAAGGTCGCCGAGCCTCTTCTGCCTCTTTCCTGGGAAGGAAGGCAGGGTGGTAATGGGCGGAGCTTGAAACCTCCGCGAAAAACTGGCCGAAGGCGTTGGAGACATCCACAGGATCAACAAGGACCTCAGTACCTGGACTCAGGCCAGTAACCGAGGAGCGGGCCTTCATGCCCGACAGCCAGCGCAGGCCACCCAGACGGCAGAAGAGGGAGTAAAACTGTTAAAGGAGCTGGTGAAAGAGGCCCAACAAGTTTTTTGCTGTCTTTGATGACTCTACAGCATTGCGCTCTGAGTCGTTTGTATCTAATACAATTCGCCAACGTAGGATGGCGGCGAAAGGTGCGTAAAGCACGTCGTCGAGCACGGATAGCGTCTCTACAATCCTCATTCCACCAGGGGACGGAAACGCGACGTGAAGAGGAGGTAGTACGAGGAATGGAACGTTCGGCAGTATTTATGATAACAGCCGTGAGGTATTCGACCTGACTGTCACAACTGAGAAAATCGTGGTCTGGAAATGTCCCCAGTCAGCTTTCGGTATGTTCCAGCTCGAAGGACGTGGGGATGGGGCGTGGTGTAGGAGACGAACGACACAGGGGAAGTGGTCGCTCGAATAGGTGTCAGAAAGGACATACCACTCGAACCGACAGGCAATAGTGGTAGAACAGATCGAGAGGTCCAAGTGGGAGTAGGTATGAGTAGAGTCCGAGAGGAAAGTAGGGGCGCCAGTATTGAGGCAGGCAAGATTGAGATGGTTGAAGGCATCCGCCAAGAGGGAGCCTCTCTGACAGGATGCTGGAGAGCCCCAAAGGGGATGATGGGCATTGAAGTCACCAAACAATAAAAACGGTGGAGGAAGCTGAGCGATCAGGTGCATCATGTCAGCCTGACTAACTGCAGATGACGATGGAGTGTAGACGGAACAAACGGCAAAAGTAAAGGCAGAAAGAGTAATACGGGCAGCTATTGCTTGGAGTGGGGTGGTCAATGGGATAGGATGGTAATAGACATCGTCCCGAACGAGCAACATGACCCCACCATGAGCTGGAATACTGTCCACAGGGGTGAGGTCAGACTGCTCTGAGGTATAGTGGGTAAAAGCAATTCGGTCAGTTGGGCGCAACTTGGTTTCCTGGAGACTAAGGACGAGCGGACAGTGCAGGCGGAGGAGCAGTTGTAATTGCTCCCGATTAGATCGAATACCTCATATTCCAATCTAACAAAGCCATCGCTAGTCAGAAAAAAAGGGGGAACGAAACAGGTGAAGAGCTGGTCACCTCGACGGCCGCAGGGGGCCAGGTTTCAAGGGAACAACTCTATAACCGGCAGTAGGCGGATCCTGTTCCATCGAGTCGTCGTCAGCTGCGGCCGCTTTCCCGGGTTGCGTAGGAGGGGCAGCATCATTCGCCAACGAGAGGCCAGCTGAGCGCCTGGCAGCAGAGCATCCCAGCGAAACTGAGGACAGCCGGGAGCAGCGACTCACGGATGGAGCGTCAGACGAAACGCGCCAGGGTGGAGAGGGGGATAAAGACTTCTTCTTGGAGGCCTTCTTGGAAGTCCAATGAGGCACGGGGATGGTGGGCTGGACCCGAAGAAGGTCCTCACGCGCAGGGTCGGTTTTGGAACGCCGGACATCAGAAGCCGGGGTCAGGAACATTTCCCCAATGGACGCCTGAGAAGAGGATCGCTTCTCAGGCGGCGGATGGGGAGGAGGAAGGGTGGCCCCTGGGGCAGAGGGGGCAGGGGCCGCGAGGGAGGAGGATTTGGAAGGGAGGGATTTGGGAGGCAGAGGCATAGACCCCGGATGGGGTGAGGAGGTGGAGGGGGGACGGGATAGGGGTGAGGATACTGTTGAAGGAATGGACACGACTGAGGCAAACGAAGTTGTCAACGTCACGGGATGGAGGCGGTCATACATTTTCCTGGCCTCAGAATAAGAGGCGTTCCAAAGTTTTTAATTCTTGGATCTTCTTCTCCATCTGATACACGGGGCAGTCTAAAGATCTAGGCGAGTGGATGCCAGGACAATTGACGCATTGAGGTGGTGGGGTGCATGTACGGTCCTCACCAAGAGGACGTCCACATTCGCCACAAAGGGGGCTCAGCCTCACACCATGACGATATGTGCCGAAAGTGCAAACACCAAAAGCAGCGCATAGGAGGTGGGACCTAAGGTCGCACGTCACACCGGTAGCACATCACCTTTACCTTCTCCGGGAGAACGTCCCCCTCGAAGGCGAGGATAAAGGCCCCGGTGTCGATGCGACAGTCTTTGGGGACTCGCTGGACGAAATGCACGCCTCAGCGCTCCAGGTTGGCCCTGAGATCCTCATCAGATTGCAGCAGGAGGTCCCGATGAAAAATAACCCCGTGTCCTATTCAGTGCCAGATGCGGGACAATGGACACTGGGATGTCCCCTAGTCAGTCGCACGCCTGGAGCGCCGCCGACTGGGTGGCAGAGGTGGTATTTATAAGAACGGACCCCTAACTCATTTTACCGAGGGCCTCGATTTCCCCGAAGATGTCCTCGATGTGCTGGTGCTTGACAAAGAACATGGGCTTGGAGGTGGCGAACGTCCCCCCATCGGTCCGAGAACAGACTAAATAGCGGGGGAAGTACTTCGACCCAAGCCGGCGGGCCTGTCCCTCCTCCCAGGGAGTGGCCAAGGCGGAAGGGGCAGGAGAACCAGAACCAGAGACAGTACCTTTCTTTTTAAAAGACTTGGCCGCAGAGCGACCCGATACATGTTGACATTTCATCTGCCGAACATCCGCCACGATACCACCCACTCCGACCAGGGGCTCTCCCCACGGGCGCCACCCAGCCTCAGCAAGGGCCACCTGGCAGGATGACCGTTGCCAGGAGTCCTGATGCCCCAAGGAGATGGGCATCTACTCCTTGGCCGACATGGGGAGGGTGCAGCTCAGGTATCGCCAGTACAATTGTTATCTGATGTGCGTCCGCAATATCGAGGTGTGACGCTGGAAGTACAGCAGGAAGACAAGGCTGAACTTCCAGCACTTTAAACACAGCATGAGGCGAGGGGTATGGGGCTTGACGTCACAGTGGTAGACCATCACCTTTACCTTCTCAGGCCATGTATCACCGTCGAAAGCCAAGATGAAGGCACCGTTGCTCTGACCCCAATGAATGCGCCAGACGAAATGAACACCTCGCCACTAAAGTGCAAAAGAAGGTCGTTGTGGAATATAATACCCTGGACCGTATTTGAACTCTTGTGAGGCGTGATAGTAACTGAAACATCCCCTAACTTGTCACAATCGAGTATGCCCGGCAGTGTGCACAGGATGCTCATTTTATCAAAACTGACCCAGAGCGCATTTTGGACAAGCCCTCCACCTCCCCTGACTTTTCCTGTAAGTGCTCTATGAAGAACTGAGGCTTCACAGACAAAAGATTCCTCATCAGCTCTTTTACGTACTAGGTAGTGGGACGAATAAGCTATGCTGCCATTCTTAGCCTTTTGTTCCTCCCATGTTGTGGCCAGAGAGGTTAAAGATTTGGGGTCATACGTGTTTGCATTAAATTGAGCCCAGGAACACTGACTGCTGGTGGCTGGCCACCAGCCAGAGAAGATATGAGAAGATGTCACACTTAATTGCCTGTCATCCACCCTGATGCCACCAATTCCGCCTAAGAGTCCTCACACGAGCCCACCCAGCCATAGCGAGGTCCACGTGGCAGGATGGCCATTCCCGTGAGTCCTGATGCCCTGGGGAGATACGCATCTACTCCTTGGCATACATGGGGAGTTAACGGCGCAGGCATCAGCAGAGCGAACCCTGTGTTGTCAAGGGGCTACAACAAACAGGGTACATGGCAACCCCACCACAAACTGGCTACTGTGCTGGATATCAGGTGCGAAGAAGCCCATGGTGGTCGTCGGCGCAGAAAGCGACAGCATAGTGGATGGCAGAAACTGCTCCCAGGAATGTATCCTCGCCAAAGAGACAGAGTGAGCGGGACTGAAAGTGACGAAGAGAAAGCGGGCTAAAGATCTCTGCACGATGGACACGATGCACCATGTAAGGTGCCCCTTCTCCAATTGGCTCTCTTCGGGAAAATTTTGAAAAATGGATGTCAAAACCCTACAGGGGGCCATCACCTAAAGGCTGAAAGGTGTGAGACGCCTTTTAGTCTCTTCTTGCGACAGGCAAGAATACCTCACAGGGCTATTCTAATCCCGAGCCTGCAATTGGTTCTCTAAAGGTCTTTTTTCCTACAGACGGTATCTATCCAAGTAGTCGTTATGCTTCTGTATCACTACATGTCTTCTAGCCACTCCCGTTTAGCCATTTTGCACTTGTAAAAATTTTTAGATGTGTTTCCTTTCGCCTGCTTCATTTGCTGCATTTTATATTGTCTCCTTTCGTCAGTTCAGTATTTCTGATATCCATGGCTGTCTACGAAGCCTTATCTTTTTACATGTTTTATCCTCTGCTGTCTTTACTGTTTCATCTCAATACCATCAGTTTCTACTATATTCCTTCGCCACGTTTTAGTTACTCGTTGCTTAATACTCCTGTATCTCCACCTCTAGTTGTTCCATGCTACCCAGATTCCTCTCTGTAGTTTCATACCTTCAGTTTTAATATATGGTTTATAAACAAATGTTTGTCAGAGTCCAACAATGCCCCAGGAAATCTCACAGTTCAAAATGTGGTATACAGATCTACCATGTAATCAAATTTACCCTGGTGTCCAGGTCTTTACCACTTATGCAACCCTCTTTCGCAACTCCAACGAAGTTTTTTTTGTTATGGATTTAGGGCGCAAAACTGCTACAGTCATTAGCGCCCGGTCTGACTCAGGAAAAGGTAAAGGAAACAGGAAACCAGCAGCAATGGGAACTCAAAAAATTGGAGAAACTAAAAGAAGGAAAGCTTTAAAAAACCACTATAGAAGAGGGTTCGTTGTCCCCAAAAAGAGTTTCAAATGACTGACGTCATCTCACTGGCACTAATAAACTCGAGAACGCGATCGGCTGAGCGCGTGTCATCTGCTAAAATGGAAGATATATCAGGCGACAGCTGTAGACGGGCGCGTAACGGAGTAAAATAGGGGCACTCAAAAGGTGTCTTACCGTCCACAGCTGAGAGCAGTGGGGACAGAGTGGGGGAGGATCGCCGCTTAAAAGATGTCGATGGCTAAAAAGACAGTGCCCTATCCGGAGTCTAGTTAAAATTACCTCCTCCCGACGACGCGTTCGGAAGGAAGAGGTCCAAGCACAGGGAAGAGCTTTCACGTCCCGCAATTTATTATTGGGAAGTGTCGACCAATGTGCGTGCCATGAAAGAGCAACACAACGATAAAGCACTCCGTAGCTCGGTGAAGGGAATCATGCGAATAGCTGGCTAAAGAAGAGAGACTGCAGCCTTGGCCGCTATATCGGCCGCCTCATTTCCACAGATACCATCGTGTCCTGGGAGCCAGAGGAACGCCGGAGCAAGTGGAGGCAGTCCTGAATCCGGTGGACCAGAGGGTGAACAGGGTAGAGAGCTTGGAGACTGAGGAGAGCTGAGAGAATCTGAACAGATAACATACTGTATCCGCTGACGGCGACGGATGTATTGGACAGCCTGGAGAACAGCGTAAAGCTCCGCAGTACAAACCGAACACTGGTCGGGAAGCTGAAATCGATTTGGGGTGTCGCCAACAATATAGGCACTCCCTACACCTAACGATGTTTTCGAGGCATCAGTGTAAATAAATGTGGCTTCCTTCATTTGTGCACAGAGCAGCAAATGCCTGACGATAAACAGGTGGAGGGGTACCATGCTTGGGAAACTGACAAAGGTCACAGAGCGGGCAGGTCCAGGGACGGAGCCAAGGCAGCGCTGTACCCCAAGTTTTCAAGATGGTTTTAGGAAAGCAGAAGGAAAGAGAATGGAGCAGTTGACGGAAGCGGAATCCCAGTGGTAGTAGGGAAGAAGGGCGGCCTGCATACCCTAAATCCAAGGAGGCGTCGAAAAAATGTCATGGGCCGGATTAGCAGGCATGGAAGACAGATGGCTAACATAACGACTCAGGACAGCTCGCCGATTGGACAGCGGAGGTTCAGCAGTCTCAGCATTAAGGCTTTTCACAGGGCTGGTGTAAAAAGCTCCAGACACTAAACGTAATCCACGGAGTCGAGACGCCGAAGAACAGACGGCCGAGCAGAGGAGTAAGCTATGCTTCCATAGTCCAATTTCGAGCGCACTAAGGCGCAATAGAGGCGGAGGAGGACCACTCGGTCCGCTCCCCAGGAGGTACGATTCAGGACACGGAGGGTGTTGAGGGATCGCAGACAGCGAGCCGAAAGATATGAAACGTGGGAGGACCAGTACAGTTTTCTGTCAAACATAAGACCCAAGAATTTAGCGACGACCGAAAACGGAAGGTTGACAGGTCCTAGATGCAAGGAAGGTGCAACGAACTCCGTACAACGTCAAAAATTAACACAAACTGCCTTACTGGAAGAAAAGCGGAAGCCTGTTGCGATGCTCCAAGAGTGGAGGCGACCGAGACATCCTTTAAGACGGCGTTCAAGAAGGCTGGTCCGTTGAGAGCTGTAGTAGATCGCAAAATCGTCCACAAAGAGGGAGCCCGAGACATCAGGAAGGAGACAATCCATAATTGGATTTATGGCGATGGCAAAAAGTACAACACTCAGCACGGAGCCCTGGGGTACCCCGTTTTCTTGGGAGAAAGTACGGGAGAAAGAGTTCACCCGCACCCTAAATGTGCGCTCTGCCATGAATTCGCGAAAAAATGGGGCAGCCGGCCTCGAAAGCCCCAAGAGAACAGTGTGCGGAGGATGCCTGTCCAACAGGTATCTTATGCTCTCTCCAGATCAAAAAATATTGCTACCGTTTGGCGTTTCCGGAGAAAATTGTTCATGATATAAGTGGAGAGAGCAACAAGATGGTCAACTGCAGAACGATGCTTTCGGAATCCGCATTGGGCAGGTGTTAAAGACTGCGGGATTCCAGCCACCACGCTAAACGGTAATTCACCATACGCTCCAAAACCTTACAGACACCACTCGTGAGAGAAATGGGGCGATAGCTAGAGGGGAGATGTTTGTCCTTTCCAGGTTTCGGAACGGGAACGACGATAGCTTCCCGCCATCGTCTGGGAAAAGTACTGTCGGTCCAAATTCGATTATAAAGGCGAAGGAGGTAACGCAGACTATGGGTTGATAAATGCAGCAACATTTGGACATGGATACCATCCGGTCCTGGGGCGGAGGAGCGAGAAGAAGAGAGGGCATGTTGGAGTTCCCGCATGGAGAAAACAGTATTGTAGCTATCGTGATTTTGAGAGGAGAGAGCAAGATGTCGCACTTCCGCTGCACCTTTCTTCGGGAGAAACGCTGGCGGGTAATTTGAAGAGCTCGAAATCTCAGCAAAGTGCTGACCCAATGAGTTAGAAATTGCGACGGGGTCCACTAAAGTATGATGCGCGACAGTGAGCCCAGAGACCGGGGAGAAACTAGGCGCGCCTGAGAACCGTCGAAGCCGACTACAGACTTCCGAGGAGGGAGTGAAAGAGTTAAATGAGCTAATAAAGAATTTCCAGCTTGCCTTCTTGCTATCGCGGATGAAGTGACGGCATAGCGCACGGAGCTGCTTGTAGCGGATACAGTTGGCCAAAGTAGGATGGTGACGGAAAATGCGAAGAGCACGTCGCCACTCACGTATTGCGTCACGGCATGCCTCGTTCCACTAAGGAACTGGGGGGCGCCGGGGCAATTCGGAGGTGCGTGGTATTGAACGTTCCGCAGCTGTAAGAATAACGTCGGTAATGTGTGTGACCTCATCGTCGACGCTGGGAAAGCGACGGTCATCGAATGTCGCTAGAGACGAAAAAAGTGTCCAATCGGCTTGGGCAAAATTCCAGCGTCGCGGGCGCATATATGGCAGTTGAGGCTGCAGTCTAAGGACACATGGAAAGTGGTCACTCGAGTGTGTATCATCAAGAGCGAACCATTCGAAGCGCCGAGCTAGCGGAACAGTACCGACCGCAAGGTCCAAATGAGAAATTTGTCGTGGAGGCAGACAAAAATGTGGGTACCCCAGTGTTGAGGCAAACTAGATCCGCTTGGTGGAAGACGTCTAGCAATAGCGAACCACGTGGACAAGGATGTGGAGATCCCCAAAGCGGGTGGTGGGCATTGAAGTCCCCAACCAGCAAATAGGGGGGTGGAAGCTGACCAAGAAGATGAAGGAGATCAGCTCGTGCCATTGGTGTGGACGATGGAATGTATACAGTACAAAGAGAGAACGTGTATCCAGAAAGGGAAAGACTGACGGCGACAGCTTGGAATGAACTGTTTAAGGGGATTGGTTGATAATGGAGAGTATCATGAAGAAGAATCATGAGTCCTCCATGGGCTGGAGTGCCTTCAACAGAGGGGAGGTCATATCAGACGGACTGAAAATGAGGGAGAACAAAGCAGTCATGGGGACGCAGCTTTGTTTCCTGAATACAGAAGATGACCGGCGAGTAGGATCGTAAGAGGATCGACAATTCATCCCGATTGGCTCGAATGCCGCGGATATTCCAGTGTATAATGGACATAGGGTGAACAGAAAATGGAGGAATGTGACCAAGGGTGCTGTCAACTCAACGACTGCTCAGAGCTTGCCACCGACAGCATGGAATGGCATTCAGCCGAAGGCAGAAGATCCTGATCCATAGGTTGGTCAGGAGCAGCTCCTGCCACCAGCGATCGGCCGGTTGACCGGCCACCAGCAGTGCGCCTCGGCGACACAGAAGACTGCCTAGGGCGATTGCCGCCAGGTGGTGCTGTAGATGGGACACGCCTTGGCGGAGAAGGAGAGGAACTGGGTTTCTTTGTAGCCTTCTTGGAAGTATGATGTTCAGATGAAGGAGGAACCGATGTTGTGAAGTTGCGGTACGTAAAAACTCTTCACGAGTATGCTCTTTTTTCGAAGACTTGGTGTCTGACTTTTGGGCTCGAGATTTAGCAGAACCCGACGAAGGGTGAGCCCGAGAGTGGGCAGGCGAAAGTGGTGAGGTTGAACGGGCGATCTTTGCGCTGGCCGATCTGACGACCGTGGCACTAAAGGTGAGGTCGCAAGTCTGCGTGGCCGCCTCCTTTGTTGGCCGAGGAGAAGCAAGGACAGTGCTGTATTTTCCTGTCTGAGGCACGGTGGGCTGTCGACTGGCGAGTAATTTTCGAGCAGCAAAGGTCGACACCTTTTCCTTCACTCTTATTTCCTGGATGAGCTTTTCGTCCTTAAAAACGGGGCAATCTCGAGAGGAAGCAGCGTGGTCACCCATACAGTTGATGCAGCGAGGGGATGGAGGTGGACAAGCACCCTCATGGGCATCCTTGCCACACGTAACACATTTGGCCGGATTGGAACAGGACTGGCTAGTGTGATTGAACCGCTGACATCGATAGCAACGCGTAGGGTCTGGGACGTAAGGGCGAACGGAAATTATCTCATAGCCTGCTTTGATTTTCGATGGGAGTTGAACTTTGTCAAATGTTAAGAAGACAGTGCGGGTTGGAATGATGTTCGTGTCAACCCTTTTCATAACTATGAACAGCCGTTACGCCCTGGTCAGACAGGTAGTGCTGAATTTCTTCGTCAGACAATCCGTCGAGGGAGCGTGTATGAACGACTCCACGCGAGGAATTTAAGGTACGGTGCGGTTCCACCCGGACAGGGAAGGTGTGAAGCAGAGGAGTACGGAGCAATTATTGTGCCTGGAGGGCACTGTTTGTTTGTAACAACAGGAAACCATTGCGGAAGAATCCCGCATGATTACCGGCGTCTCCGATGGCGCGCTCCTCCCTTGTGGGGGCCCTCTCTGAGGGCACGCCCACCTTAGGTGATTGTTCACACCTCAGGTCACACCTCCCGACACCACTTCTATTTCATTTGTAAATTTTTAACCTTCCTGCCCGAATACATGTTTTAGCATTTCACATTCTGACAATGAGTTTTTCCTGGTGACGTCCTCCTGGGTAGTCCACACCCAGAAATCCGGATGGGGGAGAGGGTGACTTACTTCCGAAGAAGGTGCCGTCATGTAACCGTACTAACGTTGTAGTTTCCTGTTGCATTCAGCTGTTTGCAGTACCAGCACAGTAAAGCATGTTTGGTCTGATAGCATTCTGTTATGAATGCACCTACAGTATGGCAGTATCACTGCGACAGCAAGCCAAAACACTGTCAAATTCACTGTTCCTGTGACACGTAACATTGCCCATGTAGGCGGCCACTCATCTCCGGCCGGCATTTGACAGTATTTACGCAATGAAACACTTTGAATTAAGTGATCTTTAATACAGAACAAGCTAGTGGCCGTATCTTTTTCACCCTGTCGAAACAGAACAGTCCATGAACCTGCTGTATGCCGCTGCACACTAGCAGTACTCAGTTCTGTGTGTGGCTTTCTAGATTGAGGTGGTAATGAAAGTTATTAAAGCTCACCAGCTACAGAACAAATTAAGCTCTTAGTTCAGGCATACCAGCAGCTTGACTTAAATTTGTCGACTAAGCTGTAAACCCCTTTCAACAGGTATACAGTACGTTCGGCTACATAGTCATGATGTTTAATGTTGCCTAACTATGAAACATGCAGTAAATTAACCTTACAGATTCTGCCCTGCATTGTGCACAGTCGCGGGCCATCACTGTTTACATACTTGGCGCTACCGAGAGGGTAAGATCCTATTTGCTCACTTACAACGAGACCCGTAACTGCTGCCTAACGCAAGCTCATCCGTTCACGTCCCACGTTCGACCAACTCAGTTCGAAACACTTCGTTTAGCTCATTGTTGACGCCCCGAAATGCTTCGTGTGCGTTTTACGATGTTGACATGGAAATGAATAATGAGTATTACGTATGGTCTTAATATTTGTAATTGCTAAGTTGGTTCATGGCAGATGTGAAAGGAGGTTAATGAATGAAAGTTGACCATACCTCATTTCATTACTTTCGCCATACCAGGTACCAGTAACCATTTTAATTACTACGCAAGTTACAGAAGTTAACCCTATGACTCCCAGAGTTAGTAACGTCAATAATTTCTGCCTGACTAGCGCGTGCATGGCAAGAGGAAAGTGCATTGTGCACATACCCACCAGTAGTAGCCGAGTCCTTTTAACGATCGACCTAAGTATGCCTATGTCGATAGTTCGCGTTTTATCATCGCTGCCACTTGTAATGCCTATAGGCGGCGGCTGCTGCTGCTGCTGCTGCTGCTGCTGTGTGGATAATGCAGAGCTACAGGCAGGCACGGGAATCTGCCATACGGCATCCAGACTCTGCAGTGGCAAGGCAGCCACGGCGACATTCTGTTGCAGGCAGCTGGTCCCAGATACGGCATGATTGTGCTAGCTTCAGCCAGTTTTACGCTAATCTTGTTCTGTAGGGTTTATTAACTTCAATTTTATCTAGGAACATATCAGAACTCACCTGTAAATACTTTAGCTCGGCATTGCGTCAAACGCTTTCGCTAAACCGTACCCTGGCGTGAGCTTCGTTGCAGTGGAACTACATTTACAGCCATGTCAGGAAGTGTCCACTGAATAGCCAAGCAATGAAAAGGTATGGGAGCCTCCATGCACACGACTGTGTTAAGCTATGAAAAACAAGCTTCTAGGAACTGTTTAGTTGCCGAAGCAGCTATTTGCATGAAGGACCTAAGCCATGGCACATTGCGCAATTCCTTAACGGTTGTCGAGAACTATGTTCTCGCAAGGTACTAATATCTTTGACATTATTATAGTAGTCCTGCAATACATTGTCGTCCACTATAAGGAAAGTAATTTTGATTATAGGGAACAGATATATTCAAACAAATTACGCGAATACAGCCGAGTCACCTGTCGTGCTCGCATGTCATACTATACGTAATAGCATTTTGAGAAGAGCAGGTCCAGACTACCTGCAGTAAGTTTAATATTCTTTACAATAACTCGTTTTTACTGCCCCCATCAAGTAACCTGCTAATACAACATCGTTGAGATTATCTACACAGGGTGATTGTGCATGTGAATAATTACACACTGGTACTTAACGTCTAGTTTAAT
The DNA here is from genome assembly GCF_021461385.2 of Schistocerca piceifrons. Classification (NCBI taxonomy): domain Eukaryota; kingdom Metazoa; phylum Arthropoda; class Insecta; order Orthoptera; family Acrididae; genus Schistocerca; species Schistocerca piceifrons. Next base: position 489,803,890 of record NC_060149.1, on the reverse strand, counting down.
TTGACATCCATTTTGTCACTAATTCGTAGTGATTGCGCGACATGTAATTATCAACTAATAATACGTTTTGACCTATGTTAATTTAATCAATGGCTTTCTCAGCATAATCCCAGTAACCGACATCGCACGTCATTAACTATTCCTTAGGATGACCAGTACCAAGGGAATGCTCTGAAAGATTTGCTCAGCTGTGTGTACGGTGCTATGCTTAACACATTGTCCCATTGGTCAAACCAATGTATGACAAGCCCTAACATCAAGGGATATTCTAGATCTTATTTACTCAAACCTATATCATCTTTAACAGATCCTAAGAGTACCCTAATCTTGGACGAAAAGCAGATTTTACATGTCTCCCCATAATAAGACCAATACTATTTGAAATTCTACCTTCTAAAGACGAGAACTGTATTATTTGCCATCTCATTTTCGTCACTCATCCGATCCGCGGTTTGCCAACAGATCAATGGGCGCCTTATCTGTCACTAATCATTCTGAAGAAAGGTTAGTTTGAAATTAGCGAACTCAGGTGACCGACTCACATCGTCCGAGATGTACGAATGTCTTGTACAAGGCCGCACGTACGGAGACAGAGCTCTCGTGAAAGGTAAGTAATTTAGGTTGTAATTGTAGTTGAACAAAAATACGTTCATTAGTGTGCTCTTCTAGCTTGCCATTAAAGGTTTATTTGCGTATTCTTCCAGTAATCGAAAAACGTTTGTTTTGGTTACATTCGACTGTTTAGGCCTAATTTTTGAACGTGCATATTTAGCGTTATACCACAAATTGAAGTGCATTTGCTAATAGTTTACTTACATATTAGTTTCCAAAACATTTAGTGTCCTTTTACATCTGCATTTAATATATTATCGTCATCACTTAGACACGATATTTATTAATTTCCAAACTACCATGGATACTAAGTGTGTGAGCTGCAGTAGGAAAGTTAGTTCAGGAGTTTTGTGCAGCTGTTGTGACAGGTGGTTTCATTGGTGAAATTTTAGTGGCGTGGGAATTGCGCAAGCAAACTAGACTCTCCAGTTCTTTTGCAGAGGTTTGCTCAAGAGATAGGATTGTAGCTGAACAGAAGGAGAAATTAAGAGCCCATCAGGCTGATTTGGACAGAGCGAGGGAGGAACTGAAGAGATTAAGGGGGAGGAGGGTAAACAGCGGTAGGAAGTGGTAGCTGGGAACAGGGGCTAAAGAGAGAACAGCGAGTTTCCCAATTGGCACAACCAATAGATTTGCCTTGCTACCACAGTTAAGGAATAGGCTCCAGTATTAGATGTTAAGATGCAACAGAATCTCATTAGGAAACCAACTGTTTGGAGAGAAGTAGAAAGTAAGAGGAAAGTTCTGTTGCTAGGTAGCAGCCATGGAAGGTGTGGGCCAGATTTTGCAAGAAAAATTAGGTGACAGGTACCAGGTCACAAACATTCAAGCCAAGTGCATGTCTTAGCCAGGTGGTAGATGATACAGGTTCCTTGTGCAAGGGTTTCTCAAAGCAGGATCATGTGATAGTGGGTGGAGTGGGAAACAATATTGATAGTGACCAGGGCTACAGTATTGAGTGTGACCTGGAGGAAACAGCCTCTGCACGACCCCCACCAATGTTGGGCTGGTGCCTGCTTTCGTGTGGCATGATCAGCACCAGTTTAACAGCTGTCAGGAAAGTAAATATGGAGTTTGATCAGTTGCGTAGGGTGGCCACTCTCAGACATTGGCTTGGTTCCTGTAGATGCTATTGATAGGGGGGGGGGGGGGAGATTTCTTAAGGCATGGCTTATACCTCAATAGGAAAGGGAAGGGAAGGGTAAACTGGCAGGGTTGTTAGCGAAATCCATAAGGGGACACTAATACTCATGGATGTATCTTTTTTAGATTAATATCAGTGTCCAATGGGAAGTTCAGGCAGGCAGGTACTGAAGAGGTCCAGAACTCCCAAGACTCACAACAGTAAAGTAAATAATAATGTTACTATATTTACCACAATATTGGCGGATTAAAGAAAAAGATTCTCAAAGTAACAAATAATGTTACCATTTTTCACCAAATTATTCCAAGATTGAATAAAGTAGCTGAGCTCCTGGTTTGTTTAGATGACATTGAATCTGATAATGTAGGAGATATACTATGCCGGTATGAGAATCACGTTGTGTCTGATACGGAAAAGGTAAATATCAGTGGTTATAAACTAGCTACACATATGAGTAGAGAGAATAAGGTGAGAGGAGTTGCCATATACGTCAAAAGTTATCACTGTGTAAAAAGCTTAGATATAAAAAATTTGTCTAGAGCAACATACAGAAGCATGTGCCTGTCAACTTAAACTGAAGGAGGGCTCTTATTTTAACAGTATATAAAGGTCCCTTTCAGGAAACTCATTTACTTCTGGAAAACTTTGATACCTTCTTGTGCTTTCTGTCAGACAGGGGAAAGCAAATTATTTGTGAGGACTTCAATGTTGATTCACTGAAAGAATGCAATAGGAAGAATGACCTGGAAGTCTTGCTCAGTTCTTTTAATTTGACATCTGTCAGTTATTTTCCTACTCAGGTAGTAAAGGACAGCAGCACATTGATAACACTTATAGAGCAAGGTAAGTTTAAAAACAAATCTTTGTGCTGTTGAGAATGGCCTTTCTGATCATGGTGCCCAACTAGTTACAGTTTATGGCAGATCCATTCAGTAATTCAAAACTACCCTCCACAGTTGTGCGTTCAGTTAATAACTCAATTAGAAATGTCAGGGAAAATCTTCTGCGATTTGACTAGGATGAGGAGTACAAGGAACCTGATGCTAATTTAAAATATAACTTATTTCATGATACTCTTAAGAGAACCAGGAAACTGTTTCCCCAAGAATATACACTCCTGGAAATTGAAATAAGAACACCGTGAATTCATTGTCCCAGGAAGGGGAAACTTTATTGACACATTCCTGGGGTCAGATACATCACATGATCACACTGACAGAACCACAGGCACATAGACACAGGCAACAGAGCATGCACAATGTCGGCACTAGTACAGTGTATATCCACCTTTCGCAGCAATGCAGGCTGCTATTCTCCCATGGAGACGATCGTAGAGATGCTGGATGTAGTCCTGTGGAACGGCTTGCCATGCCATTTCCACCTGGCGCCTCAGTTGGACCAGCGTTCGTGCTGGACGTGCAGACCGCGTGAGACGACCCTTCATCCAGTCCCAAACATGCTCAATGGGGGACAGATCCGGAGATCTTGCTGGCCAGGGTAGTTGACTTACACCTTCTAGAGCACGTTGGGTGGCACAGGATACATGCGGACGTGCATTGTCTTGTTGTAACAGCAAGTTCCCTTGCCGGTCTAGGAATGGTAGAACGATGGGTTCGATGACGGTTTGGATGTACCGTGCACTATTCAGTGTCTCCTCGACGATCACCAGTGGTGTACGGCCAGTGTAGGAGATCGCTCCCCACACCATGATGCCGGGTGTTGGCTCTGTGTGCCTCGGTCGTATGCAGTCCTGATTGTGGCGCTCACCTTCACGGCGCCAAACACGCATACGACCATCATTGGCACTAAGGCAGAAGCGACTCTCATCACTGAAGACACGTCTCCATTCGTCCCTCCATTCACGCCTGTCGCGACACCACTGGAGGCGGGCTGCACGATGTTGGGGCGTGAGCGGAAGACGGCCTAACGGTGTGCGGGACCGTAGCCCAGCTTCATGGAGACGGTTGCGAATGGTCCTCGCCGATACCCCAGGAGCAACAGTGTCCCTAATTTGCTGGGAAGTGGCGGTGCGGTCCCCTACGGCACTGCGTAGGATCCTACAGTCTTGGCGTGCATCCGTGCGTCGCTGCGGTCCGGTCCCAGGTCGACGGACACGTGCACCTTCCGCCGACCACTGGCGACAACATCGATGTACTGTGGAGACCTCACGCCCCACGTGTTGAGCAATTCGGCGGTACGTCCACCCGGCCTCCCGCATGCCCACTATACGCCCTTGCTCAAAGTCCGTCAACTGCAAATACGGTTCACGTCCACGCTGTCGCGGCATGCTACCAGTGTTAAAGACTGCGATGGAGCTCCGTATGCCATGGCAAACCAGCTGACACTGACGGCGGCGGTGCACAAATGCTGCGCAGCTAGCGCCATTCGACGGCCAACACCGCGGTTCCTGGTGTGTTCGCTGTGCCGTGCGTGTGATCATTGCTTGTACAGCCCTCTCGCAGTGTTCGGAGCAAGTATGGTGGGTCTGACACACCGGTGTCAATGTGTTCTTTTTTCCATTTCCAGCAGTGTATTTTAATGCTTAACTAATAATTTTCTTCTGTATTATAGCAAGGTCATTTAGTAACTTTTCCATTGTGTAATAAGTTTTAATTCTTGCCGTCAGTCATTAATCCCTTTTCATTAAGTGCTGCATGGAATGGGAATCACTCTTGTCGCAAAATACAAACAACAAAAGGAAGGAAAGATTAGGGTTTAATGGTCTGTTGACATTGAGGTCATTACAGAAGAAGCACAATCTCAGCTTGTTTCAGGGATGAGGAAGGAAATTAGTAATGATCTTTCAAAGGAGCATGGAATGGTTTAGGGAAATAATAGCAAACCTAAATCTGGAGAGTCAGATGCAGATTTGAACCATCATCCTCCTGAACGCAAGATCATTTCCATCTTCATTTTATTATCTTCCTGTAAATCATTTACATGATCAGTGTGCTAAACACTTCGTCACCTCTCTTGGTACAAACAAGAGTCCTTGCTATGAAATACTTGGAAGAAATTGTTTCTATGGTTTTTTTTAAATTGTTACACTTTGTGCCTTTTCCCCATTCATGCTCAAGGATAATTCTTACGCAAGATTTTTTATGGGGCAAGGAGGGGGGATGAGAGTTGGGGGACTGCAATGTGGCAGACCCAGGCACACTATACTGAAGTGACTGATGCCACATATAGCATACACTCTAATCCAAATTTTTGTCTCATTGCACAAGTGTTAAATTCTTAGATATGCTTGTGCATACACCTTATTTACTAGTACGTTTTCCACAAATTTATGCCATATAACAATTTTTTTTATTTGATTTACAAGAATTAATGTTGCCAGTCATGTAAATAATATTTTTCCATCCACACAATCTGTGGTGAAGCTAGTTACATTATCAGAGCTCACATAATTATATAATACACAGAAGTCTTACCATTTTTGATCATAAATTAACTCATTAATCAAAACCTAACAACCACACATTGTTAGTACTGTCTATTCTACACATTTCAGATATAATTCTTAAATGTTTTCATGTCTATAGTAGTCCACCTGTTCTCATATTTTGTGCAACTGGATAGATAAAAAAAATCTACTCACCAAGTAGTGGTAAGAGAATTCATACATATAAAGATCAATGTAACTTGAAAGCTTTTGGAGGCAGAGGTTCCTTCTTGCAGAAGAGGTGAAATGGAAGGAAAAAAATATGAAGATAAAGAATTAGTAAGACTTAGGAAACGTGGACATTTTGGAAACGTTGCCCAGAACCATGGATCAGGGAATATTGCCGGATGGAATGAGAAGGAAAGACTGATTGTTGGGGGATTGCATCAGACAACATTTGAAAACCAGAGACGTTGGAGTTGGAAGATAAGGTAATAAGCACAACAGAGATTACAGACAAAACATCATGCAAGAGTTAATAAGAGCAGATAGTTAAGTGCATTGTACATTGCAGAGGTGGGGTTGTGGGAGAAATAGACTGGTGAGAAAATAAAAGATGTAGAAAACTAAAAGGGACTGAAGAAATGAATCGTTAATGGGAAGAAATGCTGGCATAAAAGACAATAACAAATTAAGGGCAAGGGGGTGACAAGAACCAAGGACATATTGTAATGCCATTTCTCACTTGGAGAACTCCAAAACTCGAGTGCCGAACTGAGTTCATAAATGTTATATTGCAGAGCATGCTCTGCAACAGGATATTGTGTATTACCAGTTTACACCCTCTGTTCATGTCCATTCACCTGACTGATAAGTTGTTGGTAGTTGTACGAATGTAAAAGGCTGAACATTGTTTACCTAACAGCTGGTACATAAGATTTCATTTTACAGGTGGCCCTCCCTCTGAGTGTATATTCTGCCAGTTACAGGGGTGGTGTAGATAGAGGTACGAGGGTGCATAGGGCAAGTCTTTCAGAGAGGATGGTCACACAGGTAGAAGTCATAGCTCAGGGAAATTACAGCAAAAGTTTAGGGTCTGACCAGTATATGACAGATTGGAGGCAGGAGGGCGTGGCGAGGAGACAACGAAAAATTATTCTAGGTTTGGTGCGCAAAATATTGGGCATCATGGCCCTCATTTCAGGGCATTATTTTAATAAATTGAGGAAGTCATAGCCATGTCAAAGTAGCTGATTAATTCACTCAAGATGCAAATTTTAATTGTTATGATGTATGTTGTGGCATTGGTTCAAGCAGGCCACAAGTTCACAAGCTGGCAGCTAGTTACAAAAATCCAGTGGCAGGCACTAGAATACTGCTTCTTCAGCATCCTGCACTCCATAGCCTGCCTTACAACAGGCCACTAGCTTGCTCCACATACAACGTCTCAGGTAGCACTTGTCAGGTGGGCATGACAAGTGGCTATATATATATCACAGGTGACTAACAGGTGGCACTTAAGCATCCTGTCGCGGGGACCCTACACAATTTTAGGCAGGTGTTCCAGTTTCTCAGGTTGGTTGGTCTAGGGAAGGGGACCACCAGTGAGGTCACCGGTCCCATCGGATTGCGAAAGGGTGCCGGCCGTGCCCTTCCAAAGGAACCATCTCGGCACTTGCCTGAAGCGAATTAGGGAAATCACAAGAAACCTGAAATGGGATGATGGCCAGGGCGCAGGTTTGAACCGACGTCCTCCCGAATGCGAGTCTAGTGTACTAACCACTGCACCACCTCACTATGGTTTTTCTCTGGCTTTTCCTTGTATATGGGCTGTGTAGCCTACGTATCATTTCTGTTCTACAAGTTATCCCCCCCGTCATACTTAAACAGCATTTAAAGCAAAATTGAAACTGCCACCATTTATGCGGGTTTCATTTGAAACTCGTTTTGTACCTTGACAGAGGAATGTTTTAATAAAGAAAGATTCATCATCTAACGCTATAATGCGCAATTTCCTAAAAGTCAACGTTTATAAAAACGCAAGACAACGTATCAAACATCGCTTCAATAAATCGTCAACTTTACACGAGACTAGTTTGTTATTCATAAATTAGTTTCGTACTTAACAGGAAACTCTTGCCTTTGACGTGATTAACCTATTGGGACATAACAATGGCAATATAGATTTTATATGTTGGTGCATATAAACTGTACTTGCATCAAAAGTAATTGCAGTGGTTATATAAAAACAAGTTAAGCGATCGACTAATTTTTATTAGTTCTAAAATTCAGTTTACAGTTTGTAAGGGTACGGAACAGACTACACAATGAACTAACAGATATGCAGTTCTAATTACGTGCAAAAACAAAGGGAAGTCGTCGGCTCGGTTTCTCTCACACTTTCCATTAGTTATTTTCTACCAGTCCTGTCAATACCGACGGCAAGCGTACCATTTCCTACCTTATCTATTTACTGTACCAGAAAGACCCGACTGTAGTTTTGGTAGAGCGCCACTAAGTTTAGCCCACGACGCGAGAATACCCATAATTTCGTCATCAAGTATTTGAGAATGGCAACACTTGGATACTTGCATCAAACTGTACACATGATTTCCAACTTCTAAGCTTATCCCTTATTACATTTATCCAGCCCATGGATTAAGACTGCCACATGAAGCATGATTTAATGTATTACCCCTTTGCTAGTAACTACGCGCAACATTTCGTAGAAGTACCCACGTATAATGCTGACTACTTAGAAACCTGTATCATTTTAAGGTACATAGCTCAGGAGACATGACACCACTGACAGATGCATGAGAAACTGACGCATTACGTTTGAACTTTTTTACTAACTGTATTCATAATAGATTTTGCGGACAGTCACATATACCACTGGATGTACATGCAATAATATGTCATTGTACTGAACATGTTTCAGGACATGCGACGTAATAAACATTACGATGCAGGGGAAAAAAGAAGCTACAGGTGAAATATATGTACAAACAGTCGTAAAATACAATTAAATATCTTTGAAATATATTTTACATGTGCATATGCTGGAAAAGCCACGGGTAGAAAGCTCATCGTAAACGGCTGTAAGCATTTCAGTCAAATTGGTACATATATTAATTACAATAGGGAAAGAAATACTGTAGGAGTAAGAATCAAGCCTTCTATTGGGGTATTACTGCGTGGTGAGCGAAGGGAGGACCAGGGGAAAGGAGGAGATAGGCAACGGTAAGAGGAGCAGGACGGACAGAGATACGGGAGGGGAAGGTAGAGAGGGGAGAGAAGTAGACATAGGAAAAAGGAGGGGGGCACAGACAAGGGGAGGAAGAGGCACGTGGAGAGATGGGGGGGGGGGGGGGGAGAGAACATGACAAGCAGGAGGATGAAAAACAGGGAAGAATGGACAGAGACAAGGGCGAGGAGGAGATGGACTAAAATTGAATGGGGGGAAGATGAACAGGGAGAGGGAGGAAATGGGTAAAGAATGGGGAGTTGAGGTGGCAAGAGAGGAGGCTGTAGAGATGGAAAGAGGTTGAAGGAGGCGATGGACTAGAAGACTGGAATACATACATACCCAGGCAATGCTGTGTACTCTGCTAGTTGTGAATAAACCTGGTAGCACTGCAAAATTATTCCAAGTGCAAGTATTCACAGTCCCATTATACCGGTATTATCAGTTCTAACTGGCTCTACTCGTGAGAGTAAGACCACCACTCGACGAAATTAAGTTTCGATGGAAGCCACTTTTCTGAGACAGTTACACACACACACACACACACACACACACACACACACACACACACACACACACACACCGTTTATGACTGGTCGACCTAACCTGGAATTTCCACGAATTACGTCATTCAGCAAGTGAGAGGTTACAGCAGTGTGAAATTAAACTTGCTTTATGCGTGCTATCTTAGAACTAGAAGTTTCAGAGGTCGCGCGCGAAACCATCTAAATTTTCATCGCAACTTGAGTAAATTGCTGGCATCCCTAAAAATTTTACGTACTCATTACTGGAAAGTAGACTTGCACGTTCCTGCAACAGTTTCACGACGATGCCTGATCTGCAAGAAGGGCTCAGCCTTACGATGCGAGCTAACAGAACTTTGTTCCTGTGGGCCTGACGGCTCCACGTCCACCTTCAGGACTCACGTGAAATGTTACAATCAGCCCCACCCCCACGTCTGCACGTAAATAGGCTTGTGTGTTCACTGTGATTATTCATTATAAACATTGAAGGGAACTACTTACCTGCAAATAGCTAAATTGCAGTTGGATGAGTGGCGGGTAGACCTAGAGACCTTTCACAACTTTCGATGGCAAGTAAGTGGAACGTGCTGCTCTGAGAAATTTGTAGAGGGTTTCTTTCTGTTTAAAGTTCATGAACAGTACAGTAAACGAGCTTCGTCCAAAGAAATCTATTAACTTGTCACCTGTTGATTTCAGTCATCCTGGGTTGAACAGCCTAGATTGTCTCAATACAGTAGCCGCCAAACCAGCAAGTGGACAGCAGATCGCAGGTAACAGGTTACTGGACAATTTTCCAAGAACGACCTAATGTGTTCCACTGCCTCTTGTTGAGCAGGTACCGAAATTTAAGTTTACTTACACTTAACGATGATTACAACGCAACAAGTAAGCAAGATACAATACAACCAACACTATCCCATACTTTGTTATTACAGGACTCAGGGCTTTTAAGTACGACGCACAATATACTCTACCGTTGTGCAGTTAAACATAGCGTAACTGGGCTGGCGACCGCTAAATAATTTGTTAGATTGCTGAATAGGCACTATGTGAAATCCGTCTCAGTCACATGTGAATGGTAATCGTGACAGACGACCCAGGTTCAGATCCCGGCACTGCCAGTAACTTTTCCCCTTGGTGGGAGGGCTAGAACGGTGTCCACTCAGCCTCGTGATGCCAGTTGAGGTGCCACTTTCGAAGCAGTGGCGCCAAGCTCTGCAAAGACGGCCACGGCCGACAGCAGTGTGGTAGCGCCACGCGCCTTTACAATACATTGAAATAACGCCACTGGCTAATGCCAGAATTGGCCAGTACGGTCCAGCCTGGCCAAGTTTACCTTACTGTGTGTGTCGTACTATCACTTAACTTGAGCGTTCCGTTGAATATTTTCACGATCGATTTAAGTGGATTTGCGTGTGGCACTTCACGAAATTGTGTCGTTAATTCGAATTATTTGGGAATGAACAAGGCTAGGGCATTTCACACATTGCCACGTACGTGGGTGTGTACTGCGCACAGTGGACCTCACTCCATTGATGCGTCACGTCATTGCAGGAATTATTGCTGAGGCGACACCTATATTGAGAGCTGTTGCCGGAGATGTATACATGTGTATGCATGTAGAGTGTGTGTGTGTGTGTGTGTGTGTGTGTGTGTGTGTGTGTGTGTGTGTGTGTGTGCGCGCGCGCTTCCAATATCAACGACTCATCGAGCGTTGTTAGTAGATCAAATTTGACTAACGAGTCATACGTTTATGTCTTTCAGTATTTAGGATTCATTTCTTATTTGAATGGTTGTGGAGTGAACTGAATTTAAATGCCCTAACTGGATCTTTTAGAGCCAGTGACCGCCTGCCTGCTTGCCTTATCAAGTCGGCAGCCAGGACGTCTTGAGATTGGCACCTACGACAAGCTGACTTAATGAAGTAACTGAAGTGAAAATGTTATGTCAACCTATAGTAGCAAGGGCGGAGAACCACGGGAATTATTGAACTAGTGATACGCCAATGATTTAAATTTGTCTTATTCCAAGCACGCAGGAAATTTCTTTTACTGAAGCAGCGCCCTCTGGAAAAGAATTGTGAAACAGCCCAGCTGAAGAACGGTATGTACCTGAAACTTAACTGCACGTTAAGAATATTCACTTATGTTACATGAACATAAAAAGGGGGGGGGGGGTGTTGTGCCCAAGTACTGTGATTTCGAAGGGTCGGGTGAGACTCTTGTGCCTATCCTAGCTTTAGGAGTATCTAATTCCAGTAGTCAGCAGATACTAGCTTTCGACATGCTGAATTTATTGAACGTGGACAACATTTAAAAATACACTGGAGCATAAAATCTCAGTACATTGTAAATGTTTCACATTACTAAAATTTTACATCCATTATATGTCCTTGCCACGCCTAGCGAAATAGGCGAGTTCTAGTATGCTTTTCTTAACATCAGGCTTAATTAGGTTTACACACTCGTCCACAAAGTTCAGGCAGAAATTGGACAATGCCATGTTGTCAAGAGCATTACATTTTTGTTCCGTGCTTATACATTCCGTTCCGCTACCCCTGAGGCCATGCCAGAAGCTTGGCCTGGAGAAGCCCTACTCTCTGATGCATCCACAGGCTCTTCTCGTCTGAAGTATTGGTAGACGATACCCGCAGCAACACCGCCTACGCACGGTCCCACCCAGTACACCTGCAAAAGACGGCCGAACCAATACTAAGCGAAGCTTTGACAACAACTCACTCTCATAATGCATTTCACACTTTTCATTTGATACATACCCAATGGTTTGTCCAAGATTCAGTAACGAAAGCAGGTCCGAAAGAACGAGCCGGATTCATACCAGCACCAGTATACTGCATCTGCGAAAAATGAAGGTCATTTAGTCTTGCACGATACCTCAGATATTTCCGCGTTACATTTGAATCCATCTGAATAGTGATTTACAGCTTATTGAATTTTAGGCGGTCCTTTGTCATTTACAGGTGCGTCCTGTGGCTGCTTTTTCAGCTACCATCAGGGTTTGCTCTACTGACCTACGAAGTGAATTTTCTATCGTTGTCAATTTCTGGGTAGCGTTCTACGAAACCCTAAATTCAACTGATACATCGTAAAGTAGTTTTATCTTCCCGAAACCTAAGTTACGAAGGTGGGCACACATCTTAACTCCGTGTTATTGCGTTTGGGACGATACCTTCACGTTTAGTTGGGCATATACTTGACCTAAATGATCCACTTTCATTGTAGCAGTGCTGCTGGTGTGTGAAGATCTCTTACCACTCACTGATGACAGTCACCTTATGTCTGGACAAGGTCGAGCCATAAGCTTTCTATAGGGCGTTAGTTCACATTCCATATTTAAATCCATTTACACAGTTTAAATACTTAGATCACCGATTACTTTTATACGAGGGTAGACCAAGAAGTAGTGCCCTGTATCAAGTTTAGTGATTGAGAGAACAGCGGAATTAGTAGATTATAGCTTTAACTGTCCTCTACACCTCCCTTTTTGCACTGTCGCCGATGCATTCGTGCCTACCTGCGACATTACTGAACCAAGCCTTGCTTTTTCTTATATTTCAGCTGTTACGTTCACGCAAGTCATTTGATCTTTAACAGCGTATGTTGCTTTCTTAAGACCTAACAGTCAAATGGGCTGTAGTGTGCAAGATTCACCACTGAGCAGTTCCATTTTACGATCGCTTGATGCGAAGAACGACGTTTGGGGGCGTGCGTTATTGGCTCCCTAAGGCTCTTAACTCTGGTTACAGAAGCGTCGCTGTTTATCGTGAACTAAAGCGTATTTCTTGTTTATCATTACCAGTATGTCTTCGATCCTAATCTAATCAATGTCTGCCGGCAGCTATGCGGAATTTCCGAAGTTTTTCACCCAACGCCACACATTGTCCATACGCATTACAGCGTACCCACACACTAACATCTTTGAATTCCTGTCAGGAAGAAGGACCCGTGTTATTTCAAGCTTGTTCTGATACCTAGGATTAATTGGACAAAGTTTGTACAAATGTATGGTGAGTTTTTAACGGTCGTGTTGGGTGGTGAACAGTTCAGTTCAGGCTGTGGTATGCATGAACTTCGCTGCTGTATTTTTATTGAAATTTTTTGAACACAGGAGGAGTTATTGTTTGTCCAACACTGAATTCAGATCTGAAGGGCTCCTTCAGCAATATGATTAAAATGCGTTCCCGCGTCGCATTACAGATTTCCAGGTAAGAAACCTGGCTCAGGAAAAACTTGTCGAGGCCAGAGAAAAGAACGGGTTTTGTAGACTAGCCAGAAACTGCCGGAAGTCTCTTCGGTCCGCTCCCACTCCTTTGAACGACCCTGATTCTCCACTTAGCTTGCCTTCGCTGTTGGGTAGCTACTATCAGGCTTGAGTATTCACTTCGAAGATCTTTAATGTAGCGTGCAAAGAAGGAAGTGTCGTATATTTATGTTTACCGGATGGGAGTATACCGAAATGACCACGTTCTAACCCCCCGTGAGAACTACTCATCACAGAAGTTCTGTTTACCGTCCGCATACCCAACAGGCACTTCACATGCTTAAGAATAACCATATCTACAGCTTTAGTTATGGGCAGTTCTTGCCTAAAACCGAAAGGTAGATTATTCTGACTTTCTCGAACTAGCTGCGAAGCTGTGTCATTATGCAATTCGAAATTTGAAGGTGGTAAGCGAAGATCCAGTTTCAAAACGCTGAAAAAGTAACTACTCATGACGTCATATTGGGACGGATTATTATCGAAGGTGGGGTGGGGGCACTATGGTACTTCACTACATGGCGCTATAAGACGCAGAATTTGTTAAACAGCTGTCAGACTCTCGGTATGACTATCCATGCGGGATGGCGCGCTGGTGGTGAAAGTGTCTTGCAAGATCGGTGACTCAGATCTACTGAAGTTCCTGAAGCTTAAGGATAGGAAAAAAAATTGGGCGCTGGCCCATTGTGAAGGGTCTGGAGGAAAGTATAATTTCGTTAAGACAGGTTTTTTGAAGGAAGAGAGCAATTGGTCCGACTTCAGCACATGTTGCTACAGCATTACAGGAGGGAGTGCCAATATGCAGTGGACGGCGATTTAAGTGAACCTTAGAGTTGTGAGGACTGCAGAAAGTTCTGCGGAAACTTCCAGCATTGCTCTCCAAAATTAATCATGTTCAAGAGTTGCTTCATGTTGACCTTCCAGCAAGGCAAACTTTCGGCTAGCATTTCTTGGCAGCATCGAACATACGAAGCCTATTTTTCCATCTTCGAAGACACGCCACTACGCAGAATTGCGGAATGTGCCATTCAAATTCTCTTACATCAACCGGTGCCGTGGTGGATCGGCCTACCTGACAGTGCCTTAACTATTTAATGCCGAACTCGAGCAATCACATTGCCGTTGGTTTCTATGCGCAACTCACACGGTGGCCGCGGTATTACCCACCCTGCTATCATACCCTGTGTAACCACAGATCGTAGTTATGAGGGACCGTTAACACTGTTGGCGCTGTCTGTGTCGCTTATGAAACTATCATAATTCTTCCTTAAAACCCAACTGATGCAATACGTTGTTAATTTCCTGAACTAGATGCGTTGGTAAAAACGGGAGTTTTGAATATTTAGGGACGTATCAATGTATTTACCAAGTTAATAATGAAATTGGTGTGCCGACTTGTACGCTGCCGATTCTGCACCTAGGTCGCTTAAATCAGGCACCTCCACAACCATGTCTGCGGCTGTATTAGCCTAGGTCTCAACGTCCGCACAGCAGCTACAGACTTATCAGTCATTGAAATTAAACCTCAGAGCACCCATGATCAGGGACCTTGGGCCCCTGGGAAACATACCGCGAACAAGTGGCAGGCTGTTATAGACATGCCGACAGTGAAGGGTCCTGCTGCCGCCGCCGCCGCCCCCCCTGTGGCAGCGCTGTACACGGCCATCACGAGCACGAATGATATGACCATCTCCACGAAGCAGCCCTGCGTCGGCGTCACGTGCCGATTCAAGGCATTAACGCCTAGTGTTGCGACCGTCTCGTTGGGTGTCAGGGCCTGCAACAACCACAACATAAAGCTGCCAAGGTACCTTCCATCTCACTGGTACTTCATTTACATTTAAAACCATTTTGTGGAAAGAGCGAACAAATTTACTACAATTAACACAGCTGGACGAAGTTTACAGTCCCTCTTCACTAATATGGCTGTTTTTCAGTTCTTCGACTACGAAGATTTGAAAGCCTTAGTCGCTGCTCTCTGACATACAGTTGCTATACAACTCTGTGTTCTGTACTATCTGCTGCTTTAAGGCGTCATTCTTTGGCAATTAGTTGCCATGTACAGTTACTGTCAGATTATAACTCGTCAAAATTCCAGACTACTGAACAGTCTACCGCGTAGGTTTGAAACCATGTCCTTTTTTACCATTTAACAATTGTTAGAACGAAATAACCAACAGGCCAGCTACGAGTACCTGGAGCACGAATGAGCCAGCGGTGGCGCCCACGCACTGCGCCGTCACGTACAGCAGAGCCTTCAGCGGGCCCAGGAAGCCGCCCACCACCAGGCCCACAGTCACTGCCGGGTTCACGTGAGCGCCACTTACGTAGCCCAGCGTCTGAAAGCAAACATTTTGGTCAATCACATTATCTACTTCCACATACAAATATTTCGGTGCAACTACCCCGAGTTTAAGTTGAGTGGAAATGGATACGCTCTAGTTCGTCATATTCTTGCAATGCCTCTTCACTCTCGTTTATTGGATATCCCAGGTGCCAAACCATACAGAAATTTTCGAAAATTGCCTCAGGAAGACGTGCATCGTCTTCGTACCAAGACGTACTTACCTCTGGTGTTAAGAATTTGAATCGTGTGAAGTCGTTTTCGTTGGCTGCTTTTCTACCAGTGAAGAACCTAATCCTTTCTCTACCAGCTTTATCACAAATGAAATCGTGCCTCAGTATTAATGGTACTTCCGCCAAAAACTGTTCCGCTGTTTTGCCGCAAATGGATATTGCGACTGCTCATCTGTTTAGTAATTTTAGTTTGCTAACAACGAATTTCATATAAATTTAAGCAACCGATTGTTGACTGTGTTTGAAACCTGTCATCGCGCTATTTGTGCGAATAGCGTTTTAGTAGCCAATTGCTGCGTGCTCTTTAGGAGAACTTGTAGCATTGGCACGTTGAACCTCTTTGTTCGAGTGGCACTGACCATTACTTCTACCCTCCACTTTTATTCAGACAATGGCACCTTTCTAGCCATTCCTGCAGCGGATGTGTGACATGCTTGCATTACAGCAAGGGGAATGAGTTACAAACCAGCCATTAAGCTATTCTGACATAGAACTGCATTAAGAAAGGTCAATACGAGTGAGCCTGATGAGTTAAGATGCTGACATTTAATTATCTCGTCAAATTTTCGTTTCCTAGGGACCGAACAGTTCAATACTGTGCACAGGCGAGCACCTCTAGTTACTACCGCCATACACAACCATCACATTTAAGCAATGAGATTCATTAGGGGTTTATTTTCACATTCTAATTGTTAAGTCACTGCGAATCCTATCTTGTCCCGTATCTTATAACCAGTTTAAGACCATTGTCAATGCCGTGAACATCATGCGCATAATACGGATCACAACGTCTCTGCCGCGAACTTAGTAATACTGACAATTATAGCTGAAGTGTCTGGCCTTAACCCTAATATGGAGCGAATGTTCTACTGCCCACAGCCGTTACATGGCCTGCGAGCTTCCACATCTTGTCTGACGTTTTCCACGAACGAGACACTAAGAAAGCACAGACAGCCAGCACACACCGTTTTACAACTGCACTTTGCGCCCCTACTATCTATGTACGCCGCTGAAAGAGCGGCCCCAACACGCCATGACCAGGTACTTTCTAGTCAGTAGCAGTTTAATCTACCTCAATTCCATTTGCGATACGCAGCTCACTACACTTTTACTATTATTTCCCCCGTTACTAGCAAGCTTAACGAGTGACCATTTCTTGCTCTCTAGAATGCGACCAATATTGCGATACCTACCTGCACGATGCATGCGACAGTAAGTCCAAATGTCAGGGCCACCTGAACAGTCGTCGGCTGGTAGCCTTCCGACCACGCCGTTGTAGTCGAGCCACACCCGACGACTACCAGCAGGAACGTGCCGAGGAGCTCAGCAGCCAGCTGTACCACCACTGTTTTCCAGGGCTTCATCTCGTCTAACCTTATCAGGTCCAGGACGCCTAGAACATAAGCACAGTGTCACTTCCGAGACATGGCATTGCAAGTTTCAAGAATCGAGGTGAATTTGCAATGGTCTTGTGGAAACACTAGGTAAACCATACTGTCCGCCGCTTCAACGGCTGTCGTGCTGAGGCACCCTCCATCCTCAACCATGCCGTTTCTTCTAGCTGAACTGCCACCTGTTTTCATACTGCAACTGTCGCAGCACTATACTATGTCTCCTATCTACAAATTAAGACGGCTCCCCTATTCAAACGCAAGGAGTATTTACAGGATTTATCACAGTAATAAATTTTAGTTCCTCTTAGGCTAGAGTTCCTCTATCTACATTATCCTTTCATACACCTTTTACTTAATCTCGTTTCGTATCTTTTCCCCTTGTGTCAAAGAAGCACAGTATGTGCAATCATTTTGTATTTCGTTTCAAAATGTCATTTGTGCCTCGTCCGCGGCATATACATGCTGTTTATGCTGAACTAGCGAGTGACTTCGTTTCCTGTGCGGTCAGTAAGCTGTTTACACACTAACTGTGAGGAACTAGCTTCTCACCCCTCTGAAGAAATGTTAGCTAACATGGGAAAGAAATCTTGAAATTAGAACAGTCATTTCAGACGCAGAAAGTCAAGAACTATCCTTTACGCTCTAAGGATAAGGGTCCGAACCCTTTCATAAGGTTTATTAATGCAACCTTATGCAGGGTGGCGCAGGAGGCATGAATGACATTACGATCATTTGAATCAAAAACCTGGGAAACAAGCTGCATAATTCACACCTTAAGGGCTGTTAATACCTGTTCAGTAGAAGCCATGTGTGCCAGTAGCTATGATCTACTACCTCTGAGGTTTTATTTCAACTCCAATTTCTTCAAATCACGAAGTGATTTGAATATTGACCCTTTCTCCTAGGACACATTGTCTACCAGACCTGTGTGACAGGCTTCTTCAAAGTACCGATTAATGGAAAACCTCAGCTGCGTTTTTACACATCTGTTACTACCAGTTTCGTTTCTTTGATTATCTACAGGTCGCCAAGCTGTGCTGACGTCAGGAACTAGATGGTCTGGTATGTAATGTTGCAGATCCAATCATCACTTCAGCCCAATTTGGCAACCTGGATTTACTCTAAGAAATTAAACTTGTATTATCGAATGAGGATTAATACAGCCGAGGTTGGTTTTAGTCACTAGCAGTGAGCTCAACATGATAAACATTAAGCTCTGCTTTGTTCTCACATTGGGGCTTGTTTCTCATGACGTACGAAGCTGTACAATGAAGATTTATGCCGCGAAGCCTCGTTAATTCTACCTAAATTGGAAGACGGCTGGAATGTTTTACCAATATGTGGCGTGACGGAATCGCTCATTCCAACAATAGTGGATATGTAGAAAATAATAAAAAGCGGAGGGTTGGTGGTGACGATCATGTCTCATCGTGTTTCCTATAACGAGAAAATTTAACTCCAATCTTTCAGAGAGTGCTTGGAGGTATTCTTAAATTGTAATGTTATTGCGCATTTTAGCAGAGATGGGACGGCGGTCAGCAGCTTTTTCCATGGGGTTTTACGGGTTACTTGTGGCCGCAAAAGCGAGAAGTTGTACATGTGACAGACGGACGCACCCTTACATTGCCAAACTGACCTGGCATATTTTGATAAATTTAAGCCCTGATACTGTACTCTAGCGTTCATTTCTTTGCCCTAGCCTTTATTCCAAAGTACAGGATTTCTGAGGACAATCTGAATTTCCCTCAAAGCAGACGGTCAAGTATTTTCAATTTTTAACTATTCGTAAAGGAAAAACTTCCATCACAACTTGATATTTGCTCTTCGAAGACAGGCACGTTTTGATTTTCTATTTCAGATAATTTTCGTCGTTAAATTTCTGAAAGGAAAACATGATAACTGCCGATTACGTATCAAAATTTAATAACGAGGTAACCTGTCGTTATAAATTTATAGAAACGTACGCGGTGAAGACACGTAATTAACTGTGGGACTATACGTTTATGAAGTTTCGTATGAAGGATCTTTTAGTGCAGGCAGATAAAGGTAAGAGCCTTCCGAGACGCTAAATCCGAAGACGAAGTTCAGAAATCACATGCTGAAACACCTCTAGTACATGTTTTAAACTGTTCCATCTGACAACGCGCTTATCTAATTATTTTAATTTATTCCCCATGTTTCCTAGAGTACAGAGCGTGGAAATTAACGATTAGTGTTATGACCGTAACCACGTTCACGTTGACTTACTTGGTCGGAGCCCACGGAAGTTTCCGCTGTGGGATTTAACGAGTGAAGTAGGAAGAGGTTGATTCCCACTACTATTTTGAAACAGTGGTAGCGTAAGGTCTTCGTTGCGTTTCCGAAATAGCCACATTTAGTGGCTATTTCCCACCCCCATCACAGTTCTGACAAAGCCGCTATCTGGTCAACCGCTTACAGACAAGAATATGAAGCCAGCAACATGGAGCTTTTTTATCGAAGCAGCTGCCGCACGATGTTGCTTGACTTGGCATGCAACCAACGTGTCTACGCTATACGCTCTCCGTAATCCCATGTAGATTTACCATTCCTAGCTGATTGTGGCACCCGCCGCACAGTTTTAAGCTGTGAAGAAGCTTCACTGTCAAAAATGCTCATCACGGACCTGCAGGACGGGAATGTAATCGATTAATGAGCAACAGCCGTCTGAGACATTACGAAGCACTGAGGTGGCAGTCTGGACTCGTTTGTAACATTCGTGAACAGCCATTCGTTTCTAGCGTTTAGCCTGACGGCCACTTACTGTCTCGGGTGCAGCACCAAGGAATAAATTTATGGAAAGAGCTCGCTCTTTCCAAACTGCCGTAATACATGCTACAGTTAACATGCTGATTTTCTCCTGCTTACCCCTTGCAAGCAACATTAGTACGTTTACGGCAGCAATGACATCGACAGTTTACGAACCAAGTAATTCGGAACTTATTAGAACGTAACATTTCCACTAGCTGCATAGGGCGTCTTAACCCATACCGATAGTACTGGGAAATTGTGACAAATTTCTTATAGCTATGCTAGTAGCTAAGCCGGAAAACAGAATACGTGGTTCGCGTGCAATATGTAACAGAACGAGCGGAAAGGGGTGGTGGGCATTCTTAAGTAAATTACGTGTTTGATACGCCCAGCTTACTTCGTTTTTAATGTGTAAGGTGTTGACATAGCTACAAGTGTTTATCACAAAATTTTGTTGCTTTGGGAGGATGGAAATGCTATTGAAAGTTTTCTGCATTTTTTTACTCTCGCGTGAGAAATTTTTCAGCCAGTTTGGGTCAGAAGCCTACAGCAGCCATGGAAAATTTCAGTTCCTCCACACGTTAATTAATACATTGGTTCCCAAAGTATTTCCCGAAAATACTGCGAAGTTCAAAATTAGATTAGAGCTTACATGGAGGCTTACTAGAAATTGTTCTCCCGTGAACCAATTTGTCTCTAACAAGGGAAGAGACAAACGGCAGTGATACACAAGGTGGCCACCACCTAACTGACGAAGCGTGTTATATTGAATGGTCACCCATCTCTGAACTACGCTGGGAGGTTCTAGCACCCAACTCATACCGAAGTTTAAAATAGATTACCAAATTTGTACCAAACAGAAAGCGACCCAATAAACGTCCACTCATAGTATGGAATTATTTACGCAAATGAAGAACTCAAACCGACGTAGCCATTATGTTAAAAATGGTATGAGACTTTATTTAGAAAGTTCTAGCTTCAATTGATAAAGTTTCTGAAGTAAATCTATTGGACAGCTACAGAATAGTGCACTACAGTCTGCAACATGGCGAGTGCGTTCAGTTACTACTTACTTAGCCTTAGCTCCCTGCTTCCCTATACAGCATTGACCGGACACCTCAATCCGTTGCAACGAAAGTTCGCGAACAGTGATGACGAAATCGTCATGAATAAAGCAGAATGACGTAACTAAGACATAAAAATTTGATCGGTATGCGTTCCTCTATCTACCACGAAATCTTACCTTTTATAAGGCAACTAGTTTAATTACTACTGGATCTTGAAGCATCCAGCATCAAAAACTAGAAATTACGTGGAAGATACACAAACACATCGACGTTCACAAATTCAGACAATTGAAAACAAGCCTAAACTGTATTAGACCTTAAAGCTATCGGTATTATACACATGCAATAGCTCTTCCAACTTACATTGCGGAGTAAATGGATGCTTCAGTGCAAACAGACACATGGCTGTGAGGCTCCACAATATCAACAAGACCGGCGCTGTTGGCAGACTCGCACTACAAATGGGCAGGGTGGCTAGTCTCACATAAACCTCTAGTAGACCAAACACTGTCGCAGCAAAGACGGCACACTTCAAGACAGCAGTCACCGAAGAACATGCTACACTACAGTCTCTGTCCAATCTATGTATTACAATTTCTTTATTTTTTGACATAACGTCACGTCTACAGTACTTAAGACATTACGATAATCTTACAGAGATACTGTAACACTTCATGGAATTTAGTTTTAAAGTCATGCTTTATTAGTTTACTTTTCCGTGTACCAATGAGATGTGTAGCCTTCGAATTTCAACATTTCAATTAACAGTAGAATCTGCGAGCAACTCCTCGTCCAGCGATAGCGTACAAAATTCTAGAACAATAACATCATATGATTTAACAAACTGAATTTAACGTTGATGGCATCTAGGCAGTAACATCAAGACACAACGTGTTAACTGTTCTTTCGCCACTGCTTGTGGTTCTGTGTGTAACATCTGATAGAGGAGAAAGAGTGGACGGCAATTTTTTGGAATTTTATGGTAACGTCGGACACCGTACTGACTACATTTGTCTGTACTCAGTTTGCTTTTGCAAAGCGTGGAAAATTTTAGCAACTACCACGAACGTTGCATAGTTCTCTACACCCTCGTCTTTACAGCTTCTTCCTTAACTGTGAATCAAGAAGTTTAATCCAAAGTGTCCTTAGCTGATGCCAATGAAACTGTTTGTTCTGCAGATGTTACTGACGGCAGAAATGATTTATATTCCTGGCAGGAGTCTAACGCCT
Organism: Schistocerca piceifrons; assembly: GCF_021461385.2. Lineage (NCBI taxonomy): Eukaryota > Metazoa > Arthropoda > Insecta > Orthoptera > Acrididae > Schistocerca > Schistocerca piceifrons. The sequence goes on along the minus strand of NC_060149.1, from coordinate 489,781,663 downwards.
AGGATTGTTTTACTCTATACCTCAGCACGTACACCCAAAGTAACATTGATATGTAACACTTCTTATCAGTAGTCCATCCGCACATTTCGTTCCATTACAACTCTATTACTCATATCTTCACTTGGCCACTCAGCCATGGGAAAAGCAGATAAATCGCACGGGAAAATTAAATTCACTTTTGGAGAAAAGAAAAGAAGCTACACGAATATCAAGGGCGCAGATGGGAAACCAGTAGTAAGCAAAGAAGGGAAAGCTGAGAAGCGGAACGAGTATATAGAAGGACAGTGCAAGGAAAAATTACTTGAAGGCAATATAAAAAGAAAAGATAACCTAGGTGAAGATGAGAAAGGATGTAAGATACTGCGAGAAGAATATGGCAGGCCACTGAAAGACGTAAGTTGAAACAAGGCCCTGGGGTAGACGACATTCACTCAGAAATACATATATTCTTGGTTGAGCCAGCCATAACAGAACTAATCCACCTCGTATACAAGGTGTAGGAGACAAGCGAAATATCCTTAGGCTTTAAGAAGAATGTAATAATTCCATTTCCAAAGAAAGCAGCTGTAGATAGATGTGAATATTACGGCACTACCAGTTCAATACGTCATGGTTGCAAAATATTGACACAAATTGTTTACAGAAGAATGGAAAAACTGGTAGAAGCAGACATCAGGAAGATCAGTTTGGAGAAATGTAGTAACACGCGAGGTTATACTGACCCTAGGATGTTGGCTGTAGGCTTGAACAGGATCGAGTAGCGTGGAAAGATGCATAAAGCGAGTCTTCGGACTGAAGACCACAATAACAAACAACCTTTATAATCCCAATCTATCCTTTGCGCCTGCGATTCCTTCATGTTAGTGCTGTGAAGTGAAATCATTCTTTCTTATCTTAATGACTACCAACGATATTTGTGTTTGAAAATACACCTAATGGTTTTTAGCACCTTAAATGTACAAATGTACATTTTAACTGGTAAAGAAGAAGCATAGATATTCTAAAATTGTTTTCGTATATTTTCGTAAATGCTCTCTGCTGATAAACCGCAATTGTATCGCTGCCGTTCCACTCCCGTTCTTACGGGTATGGGAATTAAATTACAGTGAAGAAAAAAAAATCTGTAGTCAGTGTACTAATTACGGGAAATAAAAAGAATTCATGCTTTCTGGGCTATAGGTGATGGTACTCTGAGGAATGTCACAGATTCAGATACGTTCCTCATTGCCTGTCCCAACACACAATAGCTCCCTCAATATGGTCGATAATCGGAAGAAATGTTTTCATATTACTGTCGAAAATGGAAATTCAGCGTAAACGTTTCCCTTTTTTATGCCAAACTGAAGATTAATTTTTAACCCCATAATACCGAATGTCGCGAATTTCCATCATACCAATGCTGTGCTAATAATTGGAAGGGTAATTGTTTTAGAGTGCCATTGCCTGTAGGTGTTGATTCAGCATGAAGCTACCAACGCATGTGACAAGTGCGACATTCTTCTAAGTGATTCGGGACCTCTAAAGCACCACGATTTTTGTATTTCGTCTAGAAATTTATTCCATTTTTAAGTGATTAATTTTCCTTTTGACAACGAGGTCCTTAGGACGAAGCACACACCTGGAATTGGAAGGGATCTGACTATGTCTTTTCCAAATGAACCGTTCTCACATTTGCCTCGAGTGATTCGAGCTAGCTGCTGGCCGGATGGGGATCTGAACAGCCACCCTTTCGAATTCGTGTCTAGTGTCTTACCTCTTATGCGTCCTCGCTTGGTCCAAACTAAAGACAAATAAAAATGTTCGATAACTTATAAAACCTAACATTTGCTTTATAGAATACCGTTCCCAAAACGGGGTCGTATAGGTTATCGAGTTTTGCAACGAATTTTACATTCTAGTGTAATCAGAATTGAAGTATTTATTGCTTAAAGATTAAAATAGTGGGCTTTACCAACTCAGTTAATCGACTTCGTCCACAAAAGGCGACGATCTTCGTTAGCATATAACTTTAATTCGACAGTTATATTCACTATCTGAAATCGTCATCATCATCATTATTATTATCATCTACATTATGTTTTAGGTCCTTGGACCAGTTACAGTGATACAGCTCATTACCCAGAATTTACACAGATCAGAAGTCACAAAAATGTTTTGAATAGTTTCCTGAGAAATGATCTGATTCGTTCATAACTTCTGGGTAGTGTGACGTTACCCAACCTCCATAATTTGTAAGTATGGAACTAACGCTTTTATCTTCTACTCAACGAATGAATGAGCCATTATTTTTTCTCAAATATTCTCCCTATAAATAAGCAGTACTTTTTCCTTATCTTCGCATTTGGTAAATCGAATCGTCACTTAAAAGGGAAAATGCAGAAAATATTAAGGATTTCAAACTTTGTCAGATACTTGCGAGATGACGAAGAGATATTATGAACTGCCTTGAAGCTTGCTACATTTTCTTTCATAGGGAATAGTTTGACACAATATTTATGGCATTACACACATTCGTTCAACATATTGCACATTTTCCGTGTTTGTTCTAAAAACCACTTCCATGAATGGTCGATTCCATTCTGCTTCATTTATCAGTTTGCTTTATAGCCCATTTATTATCTCTCCGATGTTCAGGGAACGCTAATACCCACTAGGAAAACGATATGTTAATCCTACTTCGTTTGTGAGGTCTCAGGCTGAACTTCATATCTCTGTATTTATTATAAATATTTCTACGTTAAATGTCTAAAAGCAGCAGCGGGGCACCGTGATTATATTTTTGAATACGTTATTGAAATGTTTTACTACATGATATCAAATGTCTATGAAATTTGTGACCCGACGCTCTCTTGTACTCTACCGTTAGTAGTGTTTCTCCCATTTCTTGATTTATTCATCATTGTTCTCAAAATTATATCACTATTATGTAATTGCCACTGTCAGGAAATAGGAAAGTCAGGATTTTATGTCCTGTCGATGAGGATGAAGAAGCAAACCGATCGCGTCCCTTTCGAAGGAGGTATCCGAGCCTTAGATGTAAGTGATGTTGGGTAAACTATACAAAAGTTAATTTTGTATTTCTTATTGACATTTTAACCCTATTCTTCACGAATATGAGCCATTTTCTGTCAAGAAGTGATACATGAACGTAAATTGTGAGCTATTTCACACTGATGATCTCGACAATGGTCCACCACTCCGTTCTTCAATTGCCCCAAAGTTACATACGGTTGAAGGAAACCATTCTGGGAAAGCACAGCCACAAGTACGAGGCCTAAACGTGTAGACTCACTGTGTTGTTTCGGGAGCGTTAAAAAAGCTAGTTTAACCCATAATTAAAAGCTGTGTCGAAAATATATATTTTCATTTGATAAAGCAATTCTCCAGATGATTAGTACGATTTCTCGTGTAAGATACGTGATCTATTGGTTATTAGCATGCACTGCTGGCAGAATCATTAGGAAGAATAGGGTAAATGTATCGAACAGTGTGCAGTCCCAAAGAGAGCGCAGCTCCTGACAGTTGACTAAAGCGATCAGCTCGCAACTGACGTAGCTGTGTTCAGAGTGGTATCAGAAAAGCCTCGCAGAAGCTGTGTGAAGAAATCCTATCTTTCCGAGGTAAAACAGGTAAGAATCACTCTTGAGCATTCTTGATGTAATTCTGGTACTCTATTGCATAATTATACACAGAATACACGAGCAATAGCCTTTAATTCCTAATTATATTTTGAAACTCTTGCTTTATATCTACCATACTGTGTCCAGATGTCTAGTAAATGTGACGTGTGCTGTCATCTGTTGACTTCCCTTGGAATCATTGTTTCAGTACGTAAGAGCGCGCATATAACGCCCCCAAAGAGTGCGTGCGTTCTCTTTAGGGTTGGTTGGTTGGTTGATTTTGGGATAGGTCAACAAACAGCAAGGTCATCGGTCCGATCGGATTAGGGAAGAATGGAGAAGGAAGTTGGCCATGCCCTTTCAAAGGAGCCATCTCGGCATTTGCCTGAAGCAATTTAGGGAAATCATGGGAAACCTAAATCAGGATGGCCGACACGCGTTTGAATCTTCGTCTTCTCGAATGAGAGTCCAGTGTCCTAACCACTGCACCGCCTCACTCGGTCTCTGTTTAGGGCACAACTGCAAATTTGTACCTCTTGAGTGCGTTGTGGAGTCCAAAGGATAGGTTTGGTTTCTGAATGACTTCAAATTAAGTGCGAAAATCGGACATGAAGCTCATCTAAACTGAAGAGCTGTTCCATGAAGCCAGACAACGAATTGAAAATGGAGACAGTAAACAAAGGTTGCCGCTGCTCTTGGTATGAAGGAGTCTGCTTTAAGGAAAAGACTGAAAGCGGTTAGTAGGGAACATAGATTCTGGCGTTTCCAGAAGACTGTATCCAGTGGATTAAGTGAAGGAGATGGTGCCACGAGCAGTGCTCTTCATTTGAGGGTGATAATGCGTTCATTTGTGACATTTGCTAAATACGCACTCTTTGGGGCATGTTTTGCTTACCCTTAAGCGTAGGTGAACGAAAGAGTGCGCATTCCCTTTCTTTGTATTTTTGAAAAGTTCGATAAAGGTATTACCTCTCTGCTGTTGTAGTTTTCTGAACATGTAGATTTTTTATTCATTAATATAAACCTAAAATATTTTGTTTTCCTATTGATAATAACCCAGATATTTAAGGTTATACCTCAACTGCGCACTCTGAAGTATGGTTCCCCTATGTTTGAGTCAATATTATTCACAGTCTGTAGTTTATTTATTGTGTGCTACTCACTAAAGCTTACAACCGCTGCAGCCAAAAATTTACTCACTTGCAAATGTATTGGGTGAGATATATAAATTATTGTGTAAAAGACTTCAAGATTTTTGTAAGCTGAAAAACACGAGTCCCTGTCAATTCTGATTTATTAAAGAGCTGTCACAGATGAATGTATCTCTGTAATCTGCATGTAATGATAGTTATTGCTGTCGCATACGGTAACAGATGGTGACTAGATGTGCTCCTTAATATTTTAACTATTCTGGGTAGGCGTGTATGACCCTAGTTGTTTTTGCGCTCTAAAACAAAAAACAAAAAAAAAAAAACAACTATACTGGTCACAGTTTGTAGAAATTTCGTGACTACCTTGCCATTACACTTTGTGTTTCTTATAGTTTTCGTAGAGTTCTTTCCAATAAACCAGAATAGACAGGGACTCATGCCTTTCAGCTTGCAATGATCATTAAATATACACTTAAGGCCCAAGAAACTGGTACACCTGCCTAATATCGTGTAGGGCCCCCGCGAGCAAGCATAAGTGCCGCAACACAACGTGGCATAGACTCGACTAATGTCTGAAGTAGTGCTGGAGGAAACTGACACCATGAATCCTACGGGGATGGAGATCTCTTCTGAACAGAACGTTGCAAGGCATACCAGATATGTTCAGTGATGTTCATGTCTGGGGAGTTTGGTGGCCAGCGGAAATGTTTAAACTCAGAAGAGTGTTCCTGAAGCCACTCTGTAGCCACTCTGGACGTGTGAGGTGTCGCATTGTCCGCAGAATGCACAATGGTCATGAATGGACGCAGGTGATCAGACAGGATGCTTACATACGTGTCATCTGTCAGAGTCGTATCTAGACGTCTCAGGGGTCCGATACCACTCCAACTGCACACGCCCCACAGCATTACAGAACCTCCACCAACTTGAACAGTCCCCTGCTGACATGCAGGATCCATGGAATCATGAGGTTTTCTACATACCCGTACACGTCCATCTGCTCCATACAATTTGAAACAAGACTCGTCCGACCAGGCAACATGTTTCCAGTCATCAACAGTCCAATGTCGTTGTTGGCGGGCCCAGGTGAGGCGTAAAGCTTTGTGTCGTGCAGTCATCATGGGTACACGAGTGGGCCTTTGGCTCCAAAAGCCCATATTGATTATGTTTTGTTGAATGGTTCACACGCTGACTCTTCACTGAAATATGCAGCAATTTGCGGAAGGGCTGCACTTCTGTCACGTTGAAAGATTCTCTACAGTCACCGTTGGTCCCGTTCTTGCAGGATCATTTTCCGGCCGCAGCGATGACGGGGATTTGATGTTTTACCGGATTCCTGATATTTACGGTACACTCGTGAAATGGTCGTACGGGAAAATCTCCACTTCACCGCTACCTGGAAGATGCTGTCTCCCATAGCTCGTGCGCCGACTATAACACGTTCAAACTCACTCAAATCTTGTTAACCTGCCATTGTAGCAGCAGTAACCGATCTAACAGCTGCGCCAGACACATGTCTGGACCGTTGCGGACCGTAGCGCCGCATTTTGCCAGTTTACCTATCTCCGCATTTGAATACGTATACTTATACCAGTTTCTTTGGCTCTTCAGTGTATTGCACACTAATTTCTGGAAGACCTTACCCAGCGCATGCATACACTTACTGGTCTTTACGTTTTGATTACAGTGGATAGTCAGTTTTGGAGAGTGGAACACAATAAATGATCTGTATACAATGTAGCATCTTCTGACTCAGTCATATTCTTCCTGGCGATACTACCAAAAGCGCACGCTAATAGTATATTGATCACGCATCTCACCTGAGAAATTGTACTAATCATTTGGAGACATTCATATATCAGATATCGAAAGAAATTGAATCGCAATCGTGAGAAATAGAGTTAAAATCTCCACTCGGCAATCCTAATTTAGATTTTATGTGGCTTCCTACTAATTGTACTAATCATTTGGAGAACTGCTTTATAAAATGAAAATATAAATTTTGCACACAGCTTTAGATTATGGGTTAAACTAGCACTTTTTACGATCCTAGGAACAATATAGCGAGTATAGGCCAGGTTCATCTGGATGGACGTTCCCAGAATGAACTCTTTGCACGGTATGTAACTTTTGCATAGTCGAAGGCTGGACAGGTGGACCATCGTTGAGGGCATCAGTATTCCACAGCTCAGAATTTAATTCATATATCAGATATCGACAGAAATTGAATCGTAATCGTGAGAAATAATGTTAAAGTCTCCACTCGGCATCCTAATTTAGATTTAATGTGGTTTCCTCAAATCTAAGTCTGAAGTGGCAAGATTTACTTTGAAAATGACACGGTCACTTTCCTTCCTCATACTTGTCAGATTCATGACTTCGTCCTCGATTGGAAGTTAAATCCTGATCTCCCTCCTTTGACAACAAGAAGCTTAAAACCGGCGGAAAGGCCTATGCCTTTTCCGTAGCACAAAAAAGCGCTTTATAAATACATTTATAAGCTTTATCCAATATCTAATGCGACATATAACCATTCACATAGAAAACTGACTAGGTTGATGATAAATATCCTTGTGGCAATACAAGTACTCAAGCTCATAGAATTTACATCTGCTCCTTAACGTCAAGAAAGGCCACGTCCGGAAATGGTGTCAAAAGTCTTGAGCTAGAGAGTGTATTTACAAACGATGGTACGTTTGATATCCTGCAAAACATCTTCAGGACGGTTGTTTTTTCCGTCAGGAACTTCACTCCAAGACCATGTATGTGGCGGCTGACAGTTGGTGATTGAGTACTAACAGTGTCACTCTGAGTTATTGTTGCACTGGTTCTTTCTTTTGTACTATATGAAATGAACATACATATCCGTATCTAAACAGGTGAATCGTCAGTAGCAGTAAGTGATAACTGACCCTAACAGAAACAGTATCAACAGTACTGCATATCCAGTTTAGTTTCCATCATAATATTTTAAAAACAGTTCTTAAATATAGTTAAGTGACGCATATGTGCATTGCTTGATAACTACGTACTACATACCAGGAAGCCCTTGGATCATACACCTAGCAAACGTCTGTAAACTGTTCTGAAAGAATCGTTGACGGAGGTCATACCCACTAAGAATATAAGTTACGCAAAAATTAAGAAAATATATACCGAGATAGGGTAGCTAGTGATAAAATAATTAGCTCGTATTCAGGGAAGGCTGGATCCAAGTATCTGCGCTCCTATTATGATTTAGGGTTTAGTGGTTCTCTAAAAGCATTTCTGGCGGAAGTTCAGATATTTACTGTAACAAAGCCACAGCCGATCTCGATGTTTGTATAATATGAGCTTGCGTAGTATATCTCTGCCCGCCAGGTTGGCCGTCCGGTCTAACGCCGGGCCGATTTGTGTCGAGGTCCGTCACAGGCCAGTGTGTGGATGGTTTTAGGCGGTTTTCCATCTGCCTCGGCGAATGCGGGCTGGTTCCCCTTATTCCGCCTCAGTTACACTATGCCGGCGATTGCTCCACAAACAAGTTCTCCACGTACGCGTACACCACCGTTACTCTACCACGCAAACACTCGTCTGATGTGAGACGTTCCCTGGGGGGTTCACCGGGGGCCGAAGCCCACAGTAACCCTGGGTTCGGTGTGGGGCGGCGGAGGGGTGAAGTGGACTGCGGTAGTCGTCGTGGGGTTGTGGACCACTGCGGCTGCGGCGGGGACGGAGTCTCTCCGTCGTTTCTAGGTCCCCGGTTAACATACAATACAGTATATCTCTAATGACTTCGTCTTAACGAGGTGTGAGAGTGGAACCTTCCTTAATTTAGAGAGTTAAAGGGAAAAGAATTTTGGGCTTTGAAGCCGATCAACACTGTTTATGGTTAGAACCATTTGACTGTTGTACACCTGTCTAAGAGTTTCAAAAGAATACAGGTTAATTGAAAATACAATCTGCACCCAAGGCGGAGTTGAGATGCATCCAGAATGGAACTGTGGAATACTAATTTAAGCACAGCAGAGAGGAATGTGACCTACAGTCCAATCATCCCAGGTGAGTGAACTTCATAAAAGCAGAACTAGCGCGCTGAAATAGACACAGAGTCCGAATACTATTGTTTAACTTTTCCTTTGCTCTTAATTGCGCTGGCCTTGTGAGTGATGTGCTTTAACTTAATAACGTAATGCCATTCTTGTTTTGCGATGGTATAAACATTCGACTCTTAGCATACAAGGAAAATTGGAATTAAAGAAAGGAGAGGATAAAATAATCCTATGCTAGCATTTCGTATACAGGCTTCGAGAGGCTACTAGAAGCCGCCAAGTTTCACCCCATCCACCGGGCGAATTCGACAGTATTCTGCATCCTGTTTCTATATGACTGTGTGCAGATATCTGTAATTTAATCCAGTCAGTGTGTAAACAATCCCAGATGTTCCTATTTCTACGATATCTCATGTTTGCCTGCGAAATGAAGACCATGAACAGTTCCTCTAACCCGATGTAGTACCACAGAGTCAATTAGATGAACCAATGTCCACCACGAAGACAGATTAAAGCACTGTAAAAGACAGTTTACTGCAACTTATTTCTTATGGTTTAGCACATTAATAGGTAGGGAGGCAACACGTAAAAAGTATTGGCACCTGCTTCTTATTTATGCAATAAATTCATTCCAATATATTACAGTGTATTCATGCAGTAATGTTCTTAGGTTTGTCGGTATTTAGTTTGATGGTTCAAATGGCTCTGAGCACTATGGGACTCAACATCTTAGGTCATAAGTCCCCTAGAACTTAGAACTACTTAAACCTAACTAACCTAAGGACATCACACACACCCATGCCCGAGGCAGGATTCGAACCTGCGACCGTAGCAGCCTCGCGGTTCCGGACTGCAGCGCCAGAACCGCACGGCCACCGCGGCCGGCATTTAGTTTAGATTCGAAGATTCGGAGTAAGCATTCACAGAGCATATCTGAAAAAAAAATCACCTAAAGTATACTTGTCACTGTCGCCTTAATGTCAAACACGAAGGATGCCTATCAGGAAACATGCTGAACATTTGTATGTTCATCCAACAATTATTTTTCATTGCTGAGCATAAAATTCAGCATGCAGATTGGCTCTCTATACATTAAAGAAAACTTGAGAGTTTCAAACGTGGACTGATGGTAGAAGTGTATAGTCTTTGCCGTGAAAATGTTTGCGCCAATACGGTACTGGTTGACTAGTACGGATATGATTTCCCGTTCAGTCGAGCGAGGACATCTTGTTGGTCAGTGTGCAGCTGTTTCCAGTCATGCCGTGCTATGCGAATATGAAGGAAGGTCAGTGTTAATGCGAATCAGCTGCGTTAGAATGTGGAGTGTGGAATAGTGTGTAGTAAGGATGAATTGATACGGAGGTTAGAAAAGTGTGCAGTTTTCTTTCGTACAGGTTGGATCCCTATCCCTTTAATCAGTATTTTATTTCACTCGTATTGTTATGCATGTGAAAAGCTTGGCATGTTAGCTTTAATTTTTGCAAATATATTGAACTTTAAAACGATGAAATTTCCTGCCAAAGGATATCGAAGAGTGTCATTCATGGGCCATGGAATTCTCTAATTTCAGAATTACCGTTTTAACCCATGAAACATCTCAAAATGAAATACTGTCACAGATTCACGTTACCAAAATCCCACATTTGTTCCAGATATCTGCTAGAGAGAGCCTGTGGCTGCTATTTGTAAGTAACAGCTTTCGCTGCTTGGTAGCAGTAACCACCTGACGTCAGGCAGCTGGAAGAATGTTACGGTATTTACTTTCTCTGGCAGCACCTAGGAGAGGCTTCTAAACGGGTCTGTCACGGAAGTCTCAAGAGTAAAATTAAACTCGAATACGTTTGAGAGAACCGTTAGTAAGTGGGTTAAAGATTTGGCTGCTTCTGCGTCATAAAGTGTAAAACACGTTATAAGAATATACTCTAGGGCTATTAATTTCTCCATAATGTATCTAGTCTTCTGTAGACAGCTGTAGTTAAGTGAAATTCAGAACTTTGGTTCTGAAAAAGTTCTCTTCAAGTAACGCCATTCGACTGAAGTGATACGTACTACGTAGAGTGAAATCTCTAGAACCCACTTCTTTGCAATACAAGGGTGCGGTCGAAACTGCGAAGCTCCACCTAGTCTTTTCTCTTGAAGCAGTCTACCGTACAAAAATAGCAGTTAAAGGAAACTACCCTTAGTTCAGTGTACTGCCTGGCGGTAATCCTAATGTTGCTGAAATAGTTCACAAAGTATTCTAACCAACTGGTGATGGTCTTCTTAGTGATAGGTAAAAACTTGTGACTGAACGGCGTACTGTTAATCAGATCTTGGTTGAAAGCAAAATCGTAATGGGGAAGAAAGTCAATTGTAGTTGTCGATAGTAGGACCTTAAATTCTCGTCGCTTGTCTGACATTAGCTTTGTGCATATCGTCTGAAACTGAATATTAAAGTTTCCAGCACATGCTAATGATGCTGGAAGCGTTGACAGAACCCACAAAACTCTTCTGAAGTTACTGGTATCTTAAGTCGAGGAACTTCTCGGAGTTCAGACTTCTAACGCGGAAAGTAAATGTTACGGTTCTACGAATAACAACCCGTAGCTTTACAAATGTTTCGAAGGAGTTTACTATAATTTCTTATAGCTGCTGAAAGATTCACGGTATCCAAATACCTAAAATAGTTAAGCGGAAAAACAAATTATTTTTCGGCGTTGGTATCACTGGTTGCACATGACGTAAATATCCTTCTCAACGATTTGAGATTGTGCAAATAAGATGGTTACAGCTTAAGTTCGCAGAAATCATTGACAAGGAAATTGGCGACGTGCAGGCATACGGTAGGAACTGTGGTGCAGCATTATTAATCACTGCAGGCTCTTCAGACGCCTCCAGTGCGATTGCTTGGAACCTAAGCAGACTAATAAGTTCGAACGCTCCACTGATACAAACGCTGGAAAATTAGTTTTCCCGCTTAACTATTTTAAAGTTTTGGATACCGTCAGTGTTTCAGCAGCTTTAAGAAATTATAGTAAAATACGTTGAAATATTCATAAAGCTACGGTTTGTTATTCGTAAAACGTTAGCGTTACGTTTGCAACAAGTGGTTCAGAGACTAGGCAAACTTAAATCTGCCGTTATGGCATAGTGATACTGTGAGATTTATGAGCATTTCATTAACAATATCCAAAGAAGCAACTTCGTAAAATAGCTCTGGTGTATTTCATACAATACAGTTAATCTTTTGTATCTGTATAACAGTAACTGTAAAACATCGTTAGTAGCTTTGATATGAAAGTCACATGTAAGACATGCTCTGGGATTCTGTGAAACTACTGTAAAATACTTCCTCTATAGGCGCTTGGGCTGCAGCAGGTTTGCACGAGGTCGAAGTGTACAGCACTACTTGGCGAAAGTTTGCAGCGGAGTTCATAGGAACATTCCTGTTGGTCCTCGTAGGCTGTGGCTCTACCACTGTAGCTTGGTCTGAAGGATACAAGCCAACGACTGTTCAAATTTCACTGGCCTTCGGGCTGATTGTTGCATGTGTTGTTCAGGTGAGTAACAGGTTTTTATTAATATATTTAAATCCAGTTGCTATATCCAGTGCAGTGAATGTACTGTTCAGAGATTTGTAATGGCAATGTCACTGGAAAAGTGTGCATTTTTGAGCTTAGCTATCATTTGATGCTATTAAGCAAGAATATAGACGTAATGGGTATATTGTGAAGCTTTAGTTCAAATATTACATTTATCCTCACTGAAACTATCGGACAAATTAGTTTGTCGGAAAATTTGCCGTAACTGCTTGCTTTTGGAACAGCTACGTTCTTTTCATGCTAATTCTGAAGTCTTCGGCAGTTACCTTAGCCATTTTATTTATCAGCTCCCGATTTGGCAGTTATTTTTCCTTTCGGAATAAATGTTACTGGTGGTAAGACCTTAGGGGACCAAACTGCTTAGGTCATCGGTCCTACTTAATCCAACTTACTCTAACTTACTCTATGCACAACATGCACACACGAGTGCGCAAGGGAGGACTCGAACCTCCGACGGGGAGATAAGAAGCCCTACACCGCGCGGCTACCCCGCGTGGTTGTCAGTTAGGATCGTCAAAATAGGTGAATGCATAACAGTAAACTGAACTAACATTTACAGAATTAACTGTCAGAATGAAAGTTATGCACTTGTAATATTTCATACACAAAATACCTAATCTTGGTTTGGGACAGTGCTGTCAACTGAAATAAAACGTTTTGACTTAGTGGTCTAACAGCCCCTATTAAGGTATTTATCTATAGTGGGAGGAATTGCACATCAGTCTTTCAGTTTTAAAGTGTGGTTTTTCTGAAACAGTTACATCGCCAATTTGTCTAAGTGAATGCCCTAAACAATCAAATGTTTGCCAGAATGTTTTACGTAGGCTGAAATACGTAAGCAAAGTAACTGAGTCTCTTCCTGAATTGAGTCTTATTACTTTCGGATTTTATTCCAATGAATGTATACCAGGCAAAACTAAAGTGTAAACTGATCCGTTAATGTGGTCAGTACTTCCGCTTGGATTCTTTCTTCTATAACGTGAAGACGTCACTGTTAAAGTATGAGCTATTTTCTCTAAGTATTTGAAATACCAAAGGTATTAAGAGCTATGGTGACAATATTACGTAATTGACCTCTAACTTTAGGCCTTAAATACATTACGTCAAGGGGACTGACTACTGTTCATTCTGATATACACATTTATACTGCTACTGTATAGTTCGTGTAGAGCTGGATGGTGTTTCATCACTCCTTGTAATTATTTCTTGTCTTTCGCGTTAAAATCAGTAAGTTTCAAAGTCAATGTAACGTCAGGATATATGCTTCTGTTCGACTTACGTAGTATACTCAGCATGCACTTAGACATCAGTGCCCGAAGCTGAAATAGCCTATGTTTTGGAGGAACCTATCATTTGTTATATAGTTCTGATAGTAACACTTGCAATTCAGTGTGAATGATCAAACCGTCACATTCATCGTAATGGTGCACCCTCTAAAAATACAAAACTGCCACGTTACGGGATTAGACGAATGAATCGCAGTCCTTAGACAACGGGCGAAATAAACGGTTGTGAGCAGGGGCCTACTCGAAACGAGCCGTGTGGTCATAAAATTTAGCTAATAAAAGCTTTTACTGAGTGTTTACTAAATATTTAAATTTTCCCGGAATCATAACTCACTTCTAAGGACCTTCCGTAACATTGCACTAGGTGCAATCCATCTGCATAGACTAGAAATTGAAACACACTATGGTTGTTTCATGCTCAAATCGTAGTCGGGCAAGCTATAGTTCAGTGTACGGAGAGATGATAGTTGCTGCGCAAGAGGTCATACCAGCAAATTGGGTGGTCGAAAAGTTACCAGCGAAAATACCGAAACTTATTGGTATTCTTAGCAGCTGTCCTCACGCTTGCTGTTATGGGCTATCCTGAACAAAAATTTCCCTGGCAGTCAAATTTGGATCACACTTTGTGAGCGTTACACGGTACACGTCAGTTGTGTTGACCCACGTTCATCTTAAGTCAATCATTGTACAGCACTCGGTGGAGGGTAAATAGAACCAATACTGGTGTTTCTCCCATACCATTGGTGAACAGAGAAAATTGGCGCAAGACACCGCACATACTTACCTATTTCTCATTATTTTAGTGAAAATTTGTTTTGACCAGGAAGGTTGTGGAGTGGTTTTGATTTCAATTGTTTTCTGGGGGTGCTAAACCGGAATTAATTTTGCCTGCAAAATTTCATGACCTTGAGAAAATGCAAAAACATTTTTGGCTGTTCCTTGCTTGTAACTAGGAAGTCATATTTTCGTAAATAACCTCCCTATTCGAAATGAGTGCATAAAATTTCCTAGAAATGCCGTTATTAAGGATTTTTCACCCACGAGCCGTCGTGCCCAAGCGTTAGTTAAAAACAGACGTATTTGTTCTGCCCTATGAAGAAACTCACTTTTCCGCTCCACAACTCGAATTGATTTTTAAAGGCTGTCAGTGAATTCCTCCAATTCTCTTCACATACCAACATTATATCGCATATGCAAAGGTCATTATTTCACAAATTACATAATGTAAAAGTTACACAAATCAGACCTTGTATTAGCTGTGACAAGAAATTTGGAATTTCAACGAAAAATCGTTGAAAATTATTCATATTAAGTTACATGATTACGTAAAAACAATTTGGGCAGAAATGTACCGTCGTTTAGAGGGTCCTAGCTGAGGTCCTTCGAAGGCAGTGGGTCTTGGTAAAGGTTCGGGTTGTTGCATCAGCATCGGGACTTCTTAATCCAGGGAGTAAGAGACAGTAAGAAAAGCTTGATCATCTCAAGGAGGGAGGATTACGAAAAAGATGACGTATCTTCCGCTTCGTGCAAGTGTCTCTACTCACACTCGGTCTCCTTTAGTCACTTAAGCTAGACCAGTGCTGCCTCACTGGGGCTGGACGTTCATTCCGCTCTTCGCACGATGTGAAAATCGGGGAGCAATGTGTTAGCTTTCCTGCCTCCACAAGTGCATTGACAGCCGTCTTTAACAATTACAAGTAATGGCTAGAGTCTAGTCCAGTGCAGGGCTCAGTTGCACTGGCAAGAGACCACTACTTGTTTTCCACGCAACTCGTTTTGTTCAGTGTTGTTCGACCGGATAACAACTGCTCCACGTGAAAGTAAACTGAATGTTGTCATGCAGTAGCTTCGGTGAGAAGTGGTGAGGCAATATTGGTTTCACTTTAGTGCGTTGAAGATACGTATTGCCTGCATTCCAAATCACTCGCTTTAGTCGCATGACCTTTCCCATACAGAGCCATGAGAAACAAATTTCCTCCTCCGGCCATCTCGTTCTGGTGTGCCGCTCGGGGCGCCAAAGTGAGAGTGGCGCCGAAGTGCTAGACGTATATCGTACTTTCCAGTTATCAGCGAAAACTGACAGGGGTAAAAGTGTAAGAAAAGTCGTTTGTGTGGAAAAGTTCTCTAACCAGCCATGTTGAAGGTATGGAATATAAAACGAAGACGTAGACGGAATCACATTTGCTTAGAACTTGAATACAAAGTGAATTTAGAAACGGTTCTTCTCGTCTTACTGGAGCTTCCATAACGGATAACACATTCTACATTGTATTCAACGTAAAACTGGGAGGAATTCACAAAGTTACAGCTGAT
The DNA here is from genome assembly GCF_021461385.2 of Schistocerca piceifrons. Lineage (NCBI taxonomy): Eukaryota > Metazoa > Arthropoda > Insecta > Orthoptera > Acrididae > Schistocerca > Schistocerca piceifrons. The sequence continues at coordinate 489,765,684 of NC_060149.1, read as the reverse complement.
AATAATGGATTTGGAATGGAAAGTGTTTTAAGGAGACAGTCGACACACGTCAGTTCTCAATTAGCGCTTGAGCCCTAAGTTTGTCGGAGATATAAAGGTAGTGAAATAGGTAGGAAATTTTGTACACTTCCATTCTGAATAGAAGTTACTTACCAGAAGTTGGTACTTTGTTAGATGCAACAAGTGCCCAAAATGGTACTGTAACGTGCGCGTGGGGCACACAATACTCATTAAAGCCTGTACTATGGTAAGTGAGCGGGGTTCACCTTACGAGACAGGATTTTCGTATAGATATTGACCGCGTGTACCTGAATAGTGGCAAATCAGACTTACACCCACTCTGTAATAACAATGATCCGTCAAGTAAGTTCGAAATGCAATTACACGTCAGGATGGACCAAAAGCAACACTGAAGATGCTACCAATTTAATAATAATGCGGTCGCCAGCCTAATTAGGCATTGAGTTTCTTCCTTGTACAAGTTGATGTATATTCATGCAAAACACGTAGTAACACTGCGCAACATAGTAAAATTTTAGAACCAGAAAATCTATTGAACTGATAGTTTCACGTTCAGTACTGATATGGAAAAACCATGAATACATAACACTACACTATAATGTATACTACAAAGCTTCGTACTGTCTATTGATCTGATTAAAATAGGGCATAGGTTACCCTAGAAATAGCACTTTCGAGCCACACACAAAATGTCAATTTTGATGAAGATAAAACACTGATAAATTTTGACTTATATATTGACTTTAACTTTTGCTGGTCAAACCAATGTGGAACACTACAGAATTCAAATGAATAAAAAGGGGCGGGGGCCCTGTAACTGTTATGATCACTATATTTAAAAAATTGATTACTGAAATTATCATGCGTTCACGATTTCCAGTATGAGTTACTACTCTTTTTATCTTATTTACTTCTCATTTAAATACCTTTATATCTGTCTCGAAATAATTAAACTTCATTACTATATCAATATTAGTTACCTTTCAACTTCATTAGACCTTCGTTATTCATTTACTGGTTCATTAACAAAACAGTTCTTTAAACACCATTCAAACATAACTAGGTCTGCAAGTAATTATTATTTATTATTAACAAAATTTAATTTTTCATTTCGGGACACTCGGATTGCACAACATTTGGAAAGGATCCTGTCTAGGTTAGCTGTGAGGATAATTAAATGAGGGGAAAGTTCTGGTAAAATTTAGGTTATTATTGAACAGTTCACTCTATGGTCCATACGAATACAGTACTAAAAGTTTCAACCTGCTTTTATCGATGCGGCGGTTGGCGACCGGCGAGATGGCGAGGCACAGAGCACACACACAACCACAGCTATGGCTCTTGACGTATCGGCACTTCAATTCTTCTTAGCGTCGCAATACTTCTCCATTTAGTGCCTATGGAATTTTGCCATGCTGTGTGGGCGTTGGAACAGCATACTCGAGGCTCAGTGAAACGTCTTCCTGGAGAGCCTCCTCGCTCCAGAAGGTGTTGCTCAGACCAATGCCAAACTCCAACTACCACTGCTGAGCCCGTTGTGCCATGCAGTGCCCGCGTGCATTTTCCCGCGCTCGCCTGCCATCCACCTTTCACCGCTCCCCTACAGACAGGGTATTCACCCGAGGTTTTACATTATACATATCCTAACACATTGCCTGCGTATGGACCAGACGTACAGTTAAGATTTTAAACATCTTGCAACAGTTTCAACATTTGTTACATTTCAATTCTATTAAAATACTGCTTGACATTTGACATAAAGCATTAATATTCACATTCAAACTTGTTCAGTTTTCTTAACACAATGACATGAAACAAAAAAGAAATGAAATCAGAACATCAGTTACACTAGTTTATCGAAAAATCAGATGGAAAAAAATTTACTTAACTGTACAATAGTGCAGCGTCGTTGTTGTTACAGTACCTTTTGCATTTTTCAGTGTTGCATCACGAAATTTTTTGGCAAACATATTCGGATGCAGCACCTAAAAATAGAAAAAAAAACTTTGCCACTTGGTGCCGTTTTTAACAAAAATTTACTGTTACCTTGATATGCACGATGGTGGCAGCAGTCTTTCGTGAATACAGGTTCTTTGAATTTATCTAAAAAGGTTTAGCATGAGCTATGTGGTTCTAAGGAGTCCCATTTAAATTCGTAAGAAAGTTACTTCCCCCTCACATTGTTGTGCCTTTAGACGCTCTTGTGCCCGATTCTGTCTGGGTTGCTTTTACCTTTACCTGTCGGCTTTACTGTCACGACCATTTCTAACTCTGACTTACCTGTGTAGTTGCTTCCTACCTTTTTGCGTGTCATGAAATGGGCTAACGACTCAGTAGCAAGTCCCTTTAAACATACAATAACCTTTCCATGGTTTACAAATATCTCCTGTGAAAGTGTGGTGCATTTCTCGTCACACCATAGCCCATGCTGACGCCTGCTTTCTGACGCAGAACAAGGATGTGGTTGCAGTCCTATTCTGGGAAGTCACCTTCTTAAAGGTTTACTTTTATGCAACATGTGGCTACTAAAAACTAGCTTCATGCAGAAGCTTGACCCCACTTACTTGTCAACATCTTTAGTTGTAAATCACTCTCTTCCATACATACAGGGCCATAGTCTTGCTGGATTCTATGGTTGATAATTTATGGCTCGGCTCCACCTTGTTGAGAATTGCTGTACCGTTCCTGTGGTCTCCCAGCCGAAGTTAGGTTCTTACTTCGTCAGAGGGTACAAAGTATTGATCACGTAAGCGATCATCCATCAGTTTCCTCACACTAAAACTTCTTTTTGTGTAAACGGTGCATCGCCTCGCTGACACCCTCCAGCAGAATTACCAGCTGAAATGCACCTCTAACTTCTGCCAGGAGCTTCACATAACCTGCTGTTCCGCATATCCTGTTCAGTACACTACCCAGATAACGAATTAATCTGGTTCAAGATCATATAGTTACTCCCATGATCATTCAGTGTCCAGTTGTTTTGCAAGAGTATCAGGGTGCTACTGCTACTTACACTGATCAGCCAGAACATTGACCATCTACCTAATAGTATGTCCACATTTGGTACAAATAACAGCAGTGCCGTTTCGTGGCATAGCAGTGAGGCCCTAGCAAATCGCTGGAGCAAGTTGGCACCACATCTGTGCACATACCATTCCCGTGAATTATAGGGAAGCGGGGCACATTAAATAACATAAGATGGGTTAGTGGGTTCAGATCTGGCGAGCTGGGGAGGGCGTGAGCACATTAGAGCTCACTACTGTTCTGTGAACCACTCAACCACAATCCTGCCTTTGTGACATGGCGCATTATTCCGCTAAAACTGCACTGCCATCGGGAAACATGATCCTCATGAACGGATGTACGTGGTCTGCAACCAGTGTACACGGCTGCTCAGCTGTCATGGTGTCTTGCACGAACTCCACTGGACCCATGGATGCCCACGTGAATGTTCCCACAGTACAGGCGTGAAAGAGCAGTTCCCCCAGAAGACGATGGATTCGTGCCCTCGTATCAGCATGATAAAGGTATCGGGATTCATCAGACCATATAATGCTCTACCATTGCGCCAACATCCAGTGCGGATGGTCATGTCCATTTCAGTCGCAGTTGCAGATGTGGTGTCAACATTGGCACATGAGTGGGTCGTTAGCTGTGGAGGCTCATCATGAGGAGTGTTAGTTGCGCTTTATGCTCACACATACTTGTCTGCTGACCGGCATTAGTCTGACGTTACTAGGCGCCCAGTCCGGAACCGCGCGACTGCTACGTCGCAGGTTCGAATCCTGCCTCGGGCATGGATGTGTGTGATGTCCTTAGGTTGGTTAGGTTTAGGTAGTTCTAAGTTCTAGGGGACTGATGACCACAGTTGTTATGTCCCATAGTGCTCAGAGCCATTTGAACCATTTTTTCTGACGTTAGGTCCGCCACAGTTCTGCGCCTCGCCTGTTTCACCAGTCTGGCCAGCCTATGGCCTCAGACATCTGTAATGAGGTTAGCCATGCTATCACACGTCTGAACATGGTTTCACATCGGCATCAGACTATTCAGTTACAGAAGTGAACACTCGGTCAACATTCACTTTGACGATCCAGCTTATTCACATATGAACATCTGGTTGGTTATTGCCCCTCTAATAAACTCAATGTCAAAGAGACCACTGCGGCACAACACTTCATACGTGCCTCAAAGAAGCAATCCACCGTCTTTGCAGACAGTAGCTCATATCCTGGTGGAATGGTTCCTCCTCCTGCCTATCCATGCTAAGACTGGTCTTCTGAACACTTTACCTCTAATGTTGGACAACTCATTGAGTGGAACTAGTTCTGTTTTGACAGTGGTTTTTGTCACAGTTTTAAAAGCCATTCTGGGTAGGTGAGGGTTGGTTGGAACTGGTCACATGCTAGGTGGGGGTGACCCTAAACTGTATTGCCTTTACCAGTCGCCTGTCATCCACTTGCACTTAGATGTGGTCAGCCCTCCTTCCGCTACACCCCATTTTTCGTGTCAGCGATAGCTCTCAAATTAATAGTGGGTGTTGTTCCTCTTGTCACCACTTTGATAACGGATTGGAGCTGACTTCTGTCGCATGCAGGGGCGTGGGCGACATTCGCCTGGCCCCACCCACCTGATGACTTGATTTTTCGCCTTTTTGTTATTGATTGTCCACCATATGTCCATTACATTTTAGCCTTCTCACTTTCACTATTAAGCATCTCATAGATAAGAGATTCTTTACTATGCAGTTTTCTTAACATTTAATCGGGTTAGTGAGGGATGAAATGCGACCTTCTGTCCGTTCTGTCTTATGTATAGGTCCGATCAATATACCTTCTGGAAATTCTTAGCTCTGACGTCAGTCTTACCTTCAATGCATGCCTTAAAGCTCCTACCTTCAATAATCTTTTCAAATTTGTGGCGGTCACCAACTCAGGATGAACTATCTAGGCCTATGGACTGACGAACACGCTGTTCAGTCCCGTAACAAGCAAACAAGTGTCCAACCAACCGTTTCGCACGCAAATAGTTACAGGGGGTGTGCAGTAGTAGTTTCATTGATTTTGTTTCATAGTAAAGTGTATTCTTTCGGTTCAGGATTTCTCATGTGGAAGGACTACGAGTTAACACATTAGTTCAATCCGTTTAACATAACGAGATAAGGTCACCACTTGATTAGTCATTTTTACAATTCAAATTTAGGGTGACCATCCTGTTCTAATGGCACGTAGAGCTCTTCAAAACAAACTGACACAACGCTCGTCGTGAGGCATTTGTAATGGGTAGTTAGCATTATCTAACAAATGCTTGATTTTTGAAGTCACCTGAAGCATTTTGTACAGGGGCTCGTGCAACAATAGTCTGCTCACAGTAGAGCTAGTACTGCTGTTAACATATATTCTAATTATGCAGATACTGAAATAAAGGTAAACAGACTATTTCATTATTCACATGTTTGTGACACGAGGCAGATGAAATAACTTGAAAATTTTGTACAATGAACAGCACAATCTCAGATGCCTTGCATCCTCGCGTACGTTAATACCATCAGAAAATTACAAAATAAGGAATCAGCGAGCGATGGATGGTATATGGTGTTTCAGTGCCTGGGTCATGTGAGCGGCGCGCACGTAAACCCAGCAGTAACGGTGGGCCTGTTGTCAGCCGGCCACGTTTTCCTCCTGAGGGCCGTGATGTACATAGCGGCCCAGTGTGCTGGCGCAATCGCTGCTGCTGTTGTCCTCAAGGTACGAAAAGAGCTGTCGGGATATTAACATAGTTTTATTAGTTTAATTAGTACTTCCATAGATCATGAATACCACACGTCGTAATGGTGTGGAACGTGTCGGGTTAATGAAAGGTGTCTATACATGATATTAAATTACACAAGATATTACATGATACTTAATATTTTTTTGGGGTGGAGGATGGGGAAATTACCCACTTACTATATCCAAATGTCATCTGAGTAGGAGTTGCCATTCAGAAATTTTTTAATTTCCTTTTAAATGCTATATGGCTATCACTTTTGATGCTATTAGGTAAGTGACCAGACTTCTGTGGCAGCGTAATTTACCCCTTTCTGAGCCAAAGTTAGATTTAACCTTGAGTAGTGAAGATCATCCTTTCTCCTAGTGTTGTAGCTATGTACACTGCTATTACTTTCGAGTTCGTTCGATCTGTTACTAACAAATTTCATAAGTGAATATATCCCTAGCTCTTTAAATAAGTGTCTGCAGGATGATCTTGGATGAGCTCCAGCAATTATTCTAATTAAACGCTTTTGTGCAATGAACACTTTTACTCAGTTACCGCAGAATGACGCCATACGAAAGCAGAGAATGAAAATAGGCGTGGTAAGCTAATTTACTGAGATGGATATCGCCAAAAATTGGCAATGACTTTTAATAGCGTAAGTATCTGGAATCAAACGTTTCAGCAGATCTTCAGTGTGTTTTTCCCAGTTCAACCCCTCATCAATGCATACACGTAGAAATTGTGAATATTCTACCTTAGCTACCTATTTCTGACCGAAGTCTATATTTACAGCTCAGTTGTTAGAGCGCTTGCCCGTGAAAGGCAAAGGTCCCGAGTTCGAGTCTCGGTCTGGCACGCAGTTTTAATCTGCCAGGAAGTTTCTATATTTGTTAATGGTGTCATTCCATTTACTGTGTACAACTGTATATGTTTTGTCAAAGTTTGAGAGCCTATTTGCAGAGAACCACTTAATGATTTTCTGAAAAAACATCGCTCACAATTTCATTAGTTAATTCTTGTCTGTTGGGTGTCATAGCTATACTTCTATCATTGGCAAAAAGTACCAGCTTTCTATCTTCGTGAATACAGAAAGGCAAGTCATTAATATATTAAGACAGCAGAGGCCCCAAGACCGAACCTTGTGGGTCTCCCCCCCCCCCCCCCATTCTTGGTTGTTCCCGAGTCTGAGAAATCACAAGGTTTTTGGATCTTATGTGAACTGCGTATTTAAACTTTCTGCACTGTTCCAGTTAGGTCTGATGTAAACCATTTAAGCACTGTCCCATTCAGCTCACAGTACTTCAGATTATCTAAAAGTATTCTATGATTTACACAATCAAAAGCCTTTGAGAGATCACAAAAATCCCAACGGGTGACTTCTGGTTACGCAGAGCTTTTAGTATTTCATTAGTGAAAGTATACATAGCACTTTCCGTTGAAAAACCTTTCTGGAAACCAAACTGACATTTCGTTAAAACTTTATTTTTTACAAAGGTGTGAAGCTATTGTAAAATACATTACTTTTCAAGAATTTTGGAGAAGGCAGTCAGAAGAGAGGTTGGGCGGTAGTTGACATCAGATGTATCCCCTTTCTATGCAGTGTTTTACCAATGACTGAAGTATGTCTATCTGGGAAAATACCCTTCAGAGAGTTATTACGTCTGTGGCTAAGAATCCCAATTACCTCTTGGGAACAAACTTTTACTACAGTGCTGGAAATTCAATCAATTCCATGTGAGCTTTTATTCTTGAGTTCATCGTCTTCCTAATTTCAGATGGAGAGGTGGGTGGAATTTCAGTTATATCAAATGGTGTGGGTAAGGCCTCTTCCATTAACTGCCTTGCATCTTCTAATGAAAATTTAGATACCGTTTTCTCTACAACATTTAAAAAATGATTATTCAAAATGTTTTAGACTTCTGGCTTGTTAAGTTTCTATTCGCTTTGATGGTAATGCCGTCATCCTGTACTCTTAGTTGCCCTGACTCCTTTGTAATAATATTCCAAATTGTTTTGATTTTTATTGGGTATTAATCTGACATGATGCACATGTTTCTGGACTTCTTAATAACCTTCCTTAATGTAGCACAGTAGTTTTAATATTTGGCTGTTTCTGGGTCGTTAAGAACAAGAGTAGACAGTTCCCTTTTGAGGTTAAGATATTTTTATTCCTTTGGTAAGCCAAGGTTTTTTGCATGGTTTCTTATAATTAGGTTTAACTATATTCTTGGGGAAACAGTTTCCTGGTTCTCTTAAGAGTATCATGAAATAAGTTATATTTTAAATTAGCATCAGGTTCCTTGTACTCCTCATCCTAGTCAAATCGCAGAAGATTTTCCCTGACCTTTCTAATTGAGTTATTAACTGAACGCACAACTGTGGAGGGTAGTTTTGAATTACTGAATGGATCTGTCATAAACTGTAACTAGTTGGGCACCATGATCAGAAAGGCCATTCTCAACAGCACAAAGATTTGTTTTTAAACTTACCTTGCTCTATAAGTGTTATCAATGTGCTGCTGTCCTTTACTACCTGAGTAGGAAAATAACTGACAGATGTCAAATTAAAAGAACTGAGCAAGACCTCCAGATCATTCTTCCTATTGCATTCTTTCAGTGAATCAACATTGAAGTCCTCACAAATAATTTGCTTTCCCCTGTCTGACAGAAAGCACAAGAAGGTATCAAAGTTTTCCAGAAGTAAATGAGTTTCCTGAAAGGGACCTTTATATACTGTTAAAATAAGAGCCCTCCTTCAGTTTAAGTTGACAGGCACATGATTCTGTATGTTGCTCTAGACAAATTTTTTATATCTAAGCTTTTTACACAGTGATAACTTTTGACGTATATGGCAACTCCTCTCACCTTATTCTCTCTACTCATATGTGTAGCTAGTTTATAACCACTGATATTTACCTTTTCCGTATCAGACACAACGTGATTCTCATACCGGCATAGTATATCTCCTACATTATCAGATTCAATGTCATCTAAACAAACCAGGAGCTCAGCTACTTTATTCAATCTTGGAATAATTTGGTGAAAAATGGTAACATTATTTGTTACTTTGAGAATCTTTTTCTTTAATCCGCCAATATTGTGGTAAATATAGTAACATTATTATTTACTTTACTGTTGTGAGTCTTGGGAGTTCTGGACCTCTTCAGTACCTGCCTGCCTGAACTTCCCATTGGACACTGATATTAATCTAAAAAAGATACATCCATGAGTATTAGTGTCCCCTTATGGATTTCGCTAACAACCCTGCCAGTTTACCCTTCCCTTCCCTTTCCTATTGAGGTATAAGCCATGCCTTACGAAATCTCCCCCCCCCCCCCCCTATCAATAGCATCTACAGGAACCAAGCCAATGTCTGAGAGTGGCCCCCCTATGCAACTGATCAAACTCCATATTTACTTTCCTGACAGCTGTTAAACTGGTGCTGATCATGCCACACGAAAGCAGGCACCAGCCCAACATTGGTGGGGGTCGTGCAGAGGCTGTTTCCTCCAGGTCACACTCAATACTGTAGCCCTGGTCACTATCAATATTGTTTCCCACTCCACCCACTATCACATGATCCTGCTTTGAGAAACCCTTGCACAAGGAACCTGTATCATCTACCACCTGGCTAAGACATGCACTTGGCTTGAATGTTTGTGACCTGGTACCTGTCACCTAATTTTTCTTGCAAAATCTGGCCCACACCTTCCATGGCTGCTACCTAGCAACAGAACTTTCCTCTTACTTTCTACTTCTCTCCAAACAGTTGGTTTCCTAATGAGATTCTGTTGCATCTTAACATCTAATACTGGAGCCTCTTCCTTAACTGTGGTAGCGAGGCAAATCTATTGGTTGTGCCAATTGGGAAACTCGCTGTTCTCTCTTTAGCCCCTGTTCCCAGCTACCACTTCCTACCGCTGTTTACCCTCCTCCCCCTTAATCTCTTCAGTTCCTCCCTCGCTCTGTCCAAATCAGCCTGATGGGCTCTTAATTTCTCCTTCTGTTCAGCTACAATCCTATCTCTTGAGCAAACCTCTGCAAAAGAACTGGAGAGTCTAGTTTGCTTGCGCAATTCCCACGCCACTAAAATTTCACCAATGAAACCACCTGTCACAACAGCTGCACAAAACTCCTGAACTAACTTTCCTACTGCAGCTCACACACTTAGTATCCATGGTAGTTTGGAAATTAGTAAATATCTTGTCTAAGTGATGACGATAATATATTAAATGCAGATGTAAAAGGACACTAAATGTTTTGGAAACTAATATGTAAGTAAACTATTAGCAAATGCACTTCAATTTGTGGTATAACGCTAAATATGCACGTTCAAAAATTGGGCCTAAACAGTCGAATGTAACCAAAACAAACAGTTTTTCGATTACTGGAAGAATACGCAAATAAACCTTTAATGGCAAGCTAGAAGAGCACACTAATGAACGTATTTGTGTTCAACTACAATTAATTACAACCTAAATTACTTACCTTTCACGAGAGCTCTGTCTCCGTACGTGCGGCCTTGTACAAGACATTCGTACATCTCGGACGATGTGAGTCGGTCACCTGAGTTCGCTAATTTCAAACTAACCTTTCTTCAGAATGATTAGTGACAGATAAGGCGCCCATTGATCTGTTGGCAAACCGCGGATCGGATGAGTGACGAAAATGAGATGGCAAATAATACAGTTCTCGTCTTTAGAAGGTAGAATTTCAAATAGTATTGGTCTTATTATGGGGAGACATGTAAAATCTGCTTTTCGTCCAAGATTAGGGTACTCTTAGGATCTGTTAAAGATGATATAGGTTTGAGTAAATAAGATCTAGAATATCCCTTGATGTTAGGGCTTGTCATACATTGGTTTGACCAATGGGACAATGTGTTAAGCATAGCACCGTACACACAGCTGAGCAAATCTTTCAGAGCATTCCCTTGGTACTGGTCATCCTAAGGAATAGTTAATGACGTGCGATGTCGGTTACTGGGATTATGCTGAGAAAGCCATTGATTAAATTAACATAGGTCAAAACGTATTATTAGTTGATAATTACATGTCGCGCAATCACTAAGAATTAGTGACAAAATGGATGTCAAATTAAACTAGACGTTAAGTACCAGTGTGTAATTATTCACATGCACAATCACCCTGTGTAGATAATCTCAACGATGTTGTATTAGCAGGTTACTTGATGGGGGCAGTAAAAACGAGTTATTGTAAAGAATATTAAACTTACTGCAGGTAGTCTGGACCTGCTCTTCTCAAAATGCTATTACGTATAGTATGACATGCGAGCACGACAGGTGACTCGGCTGTATTCGCGTAATTTGTTTGAATATATCTGTTCCCTATAATCAAAATTACTTTCCTTATAGTGGACGACAATGTATTGCAGGACTACTATAATAATGTCAAAGATATTAGTACCTTGCGAAGAACATAGTTCTCGACAACCGTTAAGGAATTGCGCAATGTGCCATGGCTTAGGTCCTTCATGCAAATAGCTGCTTCGGCAACTAAACAGTTCCTAGAAGCTTGTTTTTCATAGCTTAACACAGTCGTGTGCATGGAGGCTCCCATACCTTTTCATTGCTTGGCTATTCAGTGGACACTTCCTGACATGGCTGTAAATGTAGTTCCACTGCAACGAAGCTCACGCCAGGGTACGGTTTAGCGAAAGCGTTTGACGCAATGCCGAGCTAAAGTATTTACAGGTGAGTTCTGATATGTTCCTAGATAAAATTGAAGTTAATAAACCTTACAGAACAAGGTTAGCGTAAAACTGGCTGAAGCTAGCACAATCATGCCGTATCTGGGACCAGCTGCCTGCAACAGAATGTCGCCGTGGCTGCCTTGCCACTGCAGAGTCTGGATGCCGTATGGCAGATTCCCGTGCCTGCCTGTAGCTCTGCATTATCCACACAGCAGCAGCAGCAGCAGCAGCAGCAGCAGCCGCCTATAGGCATTACAAGTGGCAGCGATGATAAAACGCGAACTATCGACATAGGCATACTTAGGTCGATCGTTAAAAGGACTCGGCTACTACTGGTGGGTATGTGCACAATGCACTTTCCTCTTGCCATGCACGCGCTAGTCAGGCAGAAATTATTGACGTTACTAACTCTGGGAGTCATAGGGTTAACTTCTGTAACTTGCGTAGTAATTAAAATGGTTACTGGTACCTGGTATGGCGAAAGTAATGAAATGAGGTATGGTCAACTTTCATTCATTAACCTCCTTTCACATCTGCCATGAACCAACTTAGCAATTACAAATATTAAGACCATACGTAATACTCATTATTCATTTCCATGTCAACATCGTAAAACGCACACGAAGCATTTCGGGGCGTCAACAATGAGCTAAACGAAGTGTTTCGAACTGAGTTGGTCGAACGTGGGACGTGAACGGATGAGCTTGCGTTAGGCAGCAGTTACGGGTCTCGTTGTAAGTGAGCAAATAGGATCTTACCCTCTCGGTAGCGCCAAGTATGTAAACAGTGATGGCCCGCGACTGTGCACAATGCAGGGCAGAATCTGTAAGGTTAATTTACTGCATGTTTCATAGTTAGGCAACATCAAACATCATGACTATGTAGCCGAACGTACTGTATACCTGTTGAAAGGGGTTTACAGCTTAGTCGACAAATTTAAGTCAAGCTGCTGGTATGCCTGAACTAAGAGCTTAATTTGTTCTGTAGCTGGTGAGCTTTAATAACTTTCATTACCACCTCAATCTAGAAAGCCACACACAGAACTGAGTACTGCTAGTGTGCAGCGGCATACAGCAGGTTCATGGACTGTTCTGTTTCGACAGGGTGAAAAAGATACGGCCACTAGCATGTTCTGTATTAAAGATCACTTAATTCAAAGTGTTTCATTGCATAAATACTGTCAAATGCCGGCCGGAGATGAGTGGCCGCCTACATGGGCAATGTTACGTGTCACAGGAACAGTGAATTTGACAGTGTTTTGGCTTGCTGTCGCAGTGATACTGCCATACTGTAGGTGCATTCATAACAGAATGCTATCAGACCAAACATGCTTTACTGTGCTGGTACTGCAAACAGCTGAATGCAACAGGAAACTACAACGTTAGTACGGTTACATGACGGCACCTTCTTCGGAAGTAAGTCACCCTCTCCTCCATCCGGATTTCTGGGTGTGGACTACCCAGGAGGACGTCACCAGGAAAAACTCATTGTCAGAATGTGAAATGCTAAAACATGTATTCGGGCAGGAAGGTTAAAAATTTACAAATGAAATAGAAGTGGTGTCGGGAGGTGTGACCTGAGGTGTGAACAATCACCTAAGGTGGGCGTGCCCTCAGAGAGGGCCCCCACAAGGGAGGAGCGCGCCATCGGAGACGCCGGTAATCATGCGGGATTCTTCGGCAATGGTTTCCTGTTGTTACAAACAAACAGTGCCCTCCAGGCACAATAATTGCTCCGTACTCCTCTGCTTCACACCTTCCCTGTCCGGGTGGAACCGCACCGTACCTTAAATTCCTCGCGTGGAGTCGTTCATACACGCTCCCTCGACGGATTGTCTGACGAAGAAATTCAGCACTACCTGTCTGACCAGGGCGTAACGGCTGTTCATAGTTATGAAAAGGGTTGACACGAACGTCATTCCAACCCGCACTGTCTTCTTGACATTTGACAAAGTTCAACTCCCATCGAAAATCAAAGCAGGCTATGAGATAATTTCCGTTCGCCCTTACGTCCCAGACCCTACGCGTTGCTATCGATGTCAGCGGTTCAATCACACCAGCCAGTCCTGTTCCAATCCGGCCAAATGTGTTACGTGTGGCAAGGATGCCCATGAGGGTGCTTGTCCACCTCCATCCCCTCGCTGCATCAACTGTATGGGTGACGACGCTGCTTCCTCTCGAAATTGCCCCGTTTTTAAGGACGAAAAGCTCATCCAGGAAATAAGAGTGAAGGAAAAGGTGTCGACCTTTGCTGCTCGAAAATTACTCGCCAGTCGACAGCCCACCGTGCCTTAGACAGGAAAATACAGCACTGTCCTTGCTTCTCCTCGGCCAACAAAGGAGGCGGCCACGCAGACTTGCGACCTCACCTTTAGTGCCACGGTCGTCAGATCGGCCAGCGCAAAGATCGCCCGTTCAACCTCACCACTTTCGCCTGCCCACTCTCGGGCTCACCCTTCGTCGGGTTCTGCTAAATCTCGAGCCCAAAAGTCAGACACCAAGTCTTCGAAAAAAGAGCATACTCGTGAAGAGTTTTTACGTACCGCACAACATCGGTTCCTCCTTCATCTGAACATCATACTTCCAAGAAGGCTACAAAGAAACCCAGTTCCTCTCCTTCTCCGCCAAGGCGTGTCCCATCTACAGCACCACCTGGCGGCAATCGCCCTAGACAGTCTTCTGTGTCGCCGAGGCGCACTGCTGGTGGCCGGTCAACCGGCCGATCGCTGGTGGCAGGAGCTGCTCCTGACCAACCTATGGATCAGGATCTTCTGCCTTCGGCTGAATGCCATTCCATGCTGTCGGTGGCAAGCTCTGAGCAGTCGTTGAGTTGACAGCACCCTTGGTCACATTCCTCCATTTTCTGTTCACCCTATGTCCATTATACACTGGAATATCCGCGGCATTCGAGCCAATCGGGATGAATTGTCGATCCTCTTACGATCCTACTCGCCGGTCATCTTCTGTATTCAGGAAACAAAGCTGCGTCCCCATGACTGCTTTGTTCTCCCTCATTTTCAGTCCGTCTGATATGACCTCCCCTCTGTTGAAGGCACTCCAGCCCATGGAGGACTCATGATTCTTCTTCATGATACTCTCCATTATCAACCAATCCCCTTAAACAGTTCATTCCAAGCTGTCGCCGTCAGTCTTTCCCTTTCTGGATACACGTTCTCTCTTTGTACTGTATACATTCCATCGTCCACACCAATGGCACGAGCTGATCTCCTTCATCTTCTTGGTCAGCTTCCACCCCCCCTATTTGCTCGTTGGGGACTTCAATGCCCACCACCCGCTTTGGGGATCTCCACATCCTTGTCCACGTGGCTCGCTATTGCTAGACGTCTTCCGCCAAGCGGATCTAGTTTGCCTCAACACTGGGGTACCCACATTTTTGTCTGCCTCCACGACAAATTTCTCATTTGGACCTTGCGGTCGGTACTGTTCCGCTAGCTCGGCGCTTCGAATGGTTCGCTCTTGATGATACACACTCGAGTGACCACTTTCCATGTGTCCTTAGACTGCAGCCTCAACTGCCATATATGCGCCCGCGACGCTGGAATTTTGCCCAAGCCGATTGGACACTTTTTTCGTCTCTAGCGACATTCGATGACCGTCGCTTTCCCAGCGTCGACGATGAGGTCACACACATTACCGACGTTATTCTTACAGCTGCGGAACGTTCAATACCACGCACCTCCGAATTGCCCCGGCGCCCCCCAGTTCCTTGGTGGAACGAGGCATGCCGTGACGCAATACGTGAGTGGCGACGTGCTCTTCGCATTTTCCGTCACCATCCTACTTTGGCCAACTATATCCGCTATAAGCAGCTCCGTGCGCTATGCCGTCACTTCATCCGCGATAGCAAGAAGGCAAGCTGGAAATTCTTTATTAGCTCATTTAACACCTTCACTCCCTCCTCGGAAGTTTGGAGTCGGCTTCGACGGTTCTCAGGCGCGCCTAGTTTCTCCCCGGTCTCTGGGCTCACTGTCGCGCATCATACCTTAGTGGACCCCGTCGCAATTTCTAACTCATTGGGTCAGCACTATGCTGAGATTTCGAGCTCTTCAAATTACCCGCCAGCGTTTCTCCCGAAGAAAGGTGCAGCGGAAGTGCGACATCTTGCTTTCTCCTCTCAAAATCACGATAGCTACAATACTGTTTTCTCCATGCGGGAACTCCAACATGCCCTCTCTTCTCGCTCCTCCGCCCCAGGACCGGATGGTATCCATGTCCAAATGTTGCTGCATTTATCAACCCATAGTCTGAGTTACCTCCTTCGCCTTTATAATCGAATTTGGACCGACAGTACTTTTCCCAGACGATGGCGGGAAGCTATCGTCGTTCCCGTTCCGAAACCTGGAAAGGACAAACATCTCACCTCTAGCTATCGCCCCATTTCTCTCACGAGTGGTGTCTGTAAGGTTTTGGAGCGTATGGTGAATTACCGTTTAGCGTGGTGGCTGGAATCCCGCAGTCTTTAACACCTGCCCAATGCGGATTCCGAAAGCATCGTTCTGCAGTTGACCATCTTGTTGCTCTCTCCACTTATATCATGAACAATTTTCTCCGGAAACGCCAAACGGTAGCAATATTTTTTGATCTGGAGAGAGCATAAGATACCTGTTGGACAGGCATCCTCCGCACACTGTTCTCTTGGGGCTTTCGAGGCCGGCTGCCCCATTTTTTCGCGAATTCATGGCAGAGCGCACATTTAGGGTGCGGGTGAACTCTTTCTCCCGTACTTTCTCCCAAGAAAACGGGGTACCCCAGGGCTCCGTGCTGAGTGTTGTACTGTTTGCCATCGCCATAAATCCAATTATGGATTGTCTCCTTCCTGATGTCTCGGGCTCCCTCTTTGTGGACGATTTTGCGATCTACTACAGCTCTCAACGGACCAGCCTTCTTGAACGCCGTCTTAAAGGATGTCTCGGTTGCCTCCACTCTTGGAGCATCGCAACAGGCTTCCGCTTTTCTTCCAGTAAGACAGTTTGTGTTAATTTTTGACGTTGTACGGAGTTCGTTGCACCTTCCTTGCATCTAGGACCTGTCAACCTTCCGTTTTCGGTCGTCGCTAAATTCTTGGGTCTTATGTTTGACAGAAAACTGTACTGGTCCTCCCACGTTTCATATCTTTCGGCTCGCTGTCTGCGATCCCTCAACACCCTCCGTGTCCTGAATCGTATCTCCTGGGGAGCGGACCGAGTGGTCCTCCTCCGCCTCTATTGCGCCTTAGTGCGCTCGAAATTGGACTATGGAAGCATAGTTTACTCCTCTGCTCGGCCGTCTGTTCTTCGGCGTCTCGACTCCGTGGATTACGTTTAGTGTCTGGAGCTTTTTACACCAGCCCTGTGAAAAGCCTTAATGCTGAGACTGCTGAACCTCCGCTGTCCAATTGGCGAGCTGTCCTGAGTCGTTATGTTAGCCATCTGTCTTCCATGCCTGCTAATCCGGCCCATGACATTTTTTCGACGCCTCCTTGGATTTAGGGTATGCAGGCCGCCCTTCTTCCCAACTACCACTGGGATTCCGCTTCCGTCAACTGCTCCATTCTCTTTCCTTCTGCTTTCCTAAAACCATCTTGAAAACTTGGGGTACAGCGCTGCCTTGGCTCCGTCCCTGGACCTGCCCGCTCTGTGACCTTTCAGTTTCCCAAGGATGGTACCCCTCCACCTGTTTATCGTCAGGCATTTGCTGCTCTGTGCACAAATGAAGGAAGCCACATTTATTTACACTGATGCCTCGAAAACATCGTTAGGTGTAGGGAGTGCCTATATTGTTGGCGACACCCCAAATCGATTTCAGCTTCCCGACCAGTGTTCGGTTTATACTGCGGAGCTTTACGCTGTTCTCCAGGCTGTCCAATACATCCGTCGCCGTCAGCGGATACAGTATGTTATCTGTTCAGATTCTCTCAGCTCTCCTCAGTCTCCAAGCTCTCTACCCTGTTCTCCCTCTGGTCCACCGGATTCAGGACTGCCTCCACTTGCTCCGGCGTTCCTCTGGCTCCCAGGACACGTTGGTATCTGTGGAAATGAGGCGGCCGATATAGCGGCCAAGGCTGCAGTCTCTCTTCTTTAGCCAGCTATTCGCATGATTCCCTTCACCGAGCTACGGAGTGCTTTGTCGTTGTGTTGCTCTTTTATGGCACGCACATTGGTCGACACTTCCCAATAATAAATTGCGGGACGTGAAAGCTCTTCCCTGTGCTTGGACCTCTTCCTTCCGAACGCGTCGTCGGGAGGAGGTAATTTTAACTAGACTCCGGATAGGGCACTGTCTTTTTAGCCATCGACATCTTTTAAGCGGCGATCCTCCCCCACTCTGTCCCCACTGCTCTCAGCTGTGGACGGTAAGACACCTTTTGAGTGCCCCTATTTTACTCCGTTACGCGCCCGTCTACAGCTGTCGCCTGATATATCTTCCATTTTAGCAGATGACACGCGCTCAGCCGATCGCGTTCTCGAGTTTATTAGTGCCAGTGAGATGACGTCAGTCATTTGAAACTCTTTTCGGGGACAACGAACCCTCTTCTATAGTGGTTTTTTAAAGCTTTCCTTCTTTTAGTTTCTCCAATTTTTTGAGTTCCCATTGCTGCTGGTTTCCTGTTTCCTTTACCTTTCCCTGAGTCAGACCGGGCGCTAATGACTGTAGCAGTTTTGCGCCCTAAATCCATAACAAAAAAAACTTCGTTGGAGTCGCGAAAGAGGGTTGCATAAGTGGTACAGACCTGGACACCAGGGTAAATTTGATTACATGGTAGATCTGTATACCAGATTTTGAACTGAGAGATTTCCTGGGGCATTGTTGGACTCTGACAAAAATTTGTTTATAAACCATATATTAAAACTGAAGGTATGAAACTACAGAGAGGAATCTGGGTAGCATGGAACAACTAGAGGTGGAGATACAGGAGTATTAAGCAACGAGTAACTAAAACGTGGCGAAGGAATATAGTAGAAACTGATGGTATTGAGATGAAATAGTAAAGACAGCAGAGGATAAAACATGTAAAAAGATAAGGCCTCGTAGACAGCCATGGATATCAGAAATACTGAACTGACGAAAGGAGACAATATAAAATGCAGCAAATGAAGCAGGCGAAAGGAAACACATCTAAAAATTTTTACAAGTGCAAAATGGCTAAACGGGAGTGGCTAGAAGACATGTAGTGATACAGAAGCATAACGACTACTTGGATAGATACCGTCTATAGGAAAAAAGACCTTTAGAGAACCAATTGCAGGCTCGGGATTAGAATAGCCCTGTGAGGTATTCTTGCCTGTCGCAAGAAGAGACTAAAAGGCGTCTCACACCTTTCAGCCTTTAGGTGATGGCCCCCTGTAGGGTTTTGACATCCATTTTTCAAAATTTTCCCGAAGAGAGCCAATTGGAGAAGGGGCACCTTACATGGTGCATCGTGTCCATCGTGCAGAGATCTTTAGCCCGCTTTCTCTTCGTCACTTTCAGTCCCGCTCACTCTGTCTCTTTGGCGAGGATACATTCCTGGGAGCAGTTTCTGCCATCCACTATGCTGTCGCTTTCTGCGCCGACGACCACCATGGGCTTCTTCGCACCTGATATCCAGCACAGTAGCCAGTTTGTGGTGGGGTTGCCATGTACCCTGTTTGTTGTAGCCCCTTGACAACACAGGGTTCGCTCTGCCGATGCCTGCGCCGTTAACTCCCCATGTATGCCAAGGAGTAGATGCGTATCTCCCCAGGGCATCAGGACTCACGGGAATGGCCATCCTGCCACGTGGACCTCGCTATGGCTGGGTGGGCTCGTGTGAGGACTCTTAGGCGGAATTGGTGGCATCAGGGTGGATGACAGGCAATGAAGTGTGACACATCTTCTCATATCTTCTCTGGCTGGTGGCCAGCCACCAGCAGTCAGTGTTCCTGGGCTCAATTTAATGCAAACACGTATGACCCCAAATCTTTAACCTCTCTGGCCACAACATGGGAGGAACAAAAGGCTAAGAATGGCAGCATAGCTTATTCGTCCCACTACCTAGTATGTAAAAGAGCTGATGAGGAATCTTTTGTCTGTGAAGCCTCAGTTCTTCATAGAGCACTTACAGGAAAAGTCAGGGGAGGTGGAGGGCTTGTCCAAAATGCGCTCTGGGTCAGTTTTGATAAAATGAGCATCCTGTGCACACTGCCGGGCATACTCGATTGTGACAAGTTAGGGGATGTTTCAGTTACTATCACGCCTCACAAGAGTTCAAATATGGTCCAGGGTATTATATTCCACAACGACCTTCTTTTGCACTTTAGTGGCGAGGTGTTCATTTCGTCTGGCGCATTCATTGGGGTCAGAGCAACGGTGCCTTCATCTTGGCTTTCGACGGTGATACATGGCCTGAGAAGGTAAAGGTGATGGTCTACCACTGTGACGTCAAGCCCCATACCCCTCGCCTCATGCTGTGTTTAAAGCGCTGGAAGTTCAGCCTTGTCTTCCTGCTGTACTTCCAGCGTCACACCTCGATATTGCGGATGCACATCAGATAACAATTGTACTGGCGATACCTGAGCTGCACCCTCCCCATGTCGGCCAAGGAGTAGATGCCCATCTCCTTGGGGCATCAGGACTCCTGGCAACGGTCATCCTGCCAGGTGGCCCTTGCTGAGGCTGGGTGGCGCCCGTGGGGAGAGCCCCTGGTCGGAGTGGGTGGTATCGGGGCGGATGTTCGGCAGATGAAATGTCAACATGTATCGGGTCGCTCTGCGGCCAAGTCTTCTAAAAAGAAAGGTACTGTCTCTGGTTCTGGTTCTCCTGCCCCTTCCGCCTTGGCCACTCCCTGGGAGGAGGGACAGGCCCGCCGGCTTGGGTCGAAGTACTTCCCCCGCTATTTAGTCTGTTCTCGGACCGATGGGGGGACGTTCGCCACCTCCAAGCCCATGTTCTTTGTCAAGCACCAGCACATTGAGGACATCTTCGGGGAAATCGAGGCCCTCGGTAAAATGAGTTAGGGGTCCGTTCTTATAAATACCACCTCTGCCACTCCGTCGGCGGTGCTCCAGGCGTGCGACTGACTAGGGGACATCCCAGTGTCCATTGTCCCGCATCTAGCACTGAATAGGATGCAGGGGGTTATTTTTCATCGGGACCTCCTGCTGCAATCTGATGAGGAGCTCAGGGCCAACCTGGAGCGCTGAGGCGTGCATTTCGTCCAGCGAGTCCCAAAGACTGTCGCATCGACACCGGGGCCTTTATCCTCGCCTTCGAGGGGGACGTTCTCCCGGAGAAGGTAAAGGTGATGTGCTACCGGTGTGACGTGCGACCTTAGGTCCCACCTCCTATGCGCTGCTTTTGGTGTTTGCACTTTAGGCACATATCGTCATGGTGTGAGGCTGAGCCCCCTTTGTGGCGAATGTGGACGTCCTCTTGTTGAGGACCGTACATGCACCCCACCACCTCAGTGCGTCAATTGTCCTGGCATCCACTCGCCTAGATCTTTAGACTGCCCCGTGTATCAGATGGAGAAGAAGATCCAAGAATTAAAAACTTTGGAACGCCTCTTATTCTGAGGCCAGGAAAAAGTATGACCGCCTCCATCCCGTGACGTTGACAACTTCGTTTGCCTCAGTCGTGTCCACTCCTTCAACAGTATCCTCACCCCTATCCCGTCCCCCCTCCACCTCCTCACCCCATCCGGGGTCTATGCCTCTGCCTCCCAAATCCCTCCCTTCCAAATCCTCCTCCCTCGCGGCCCCTGCCCCCTCTGCCCCAGGGGCCACCCTTCCTCCTCCCCATCCGCCGCCTGAGAAGCGATCCTCTTCTCAGGCGTCCATTGGGGAAATGTTCCTGACCCCGGCTTCTGATGTCCGGCGTTCCAAAACCGACCCTGCGCGTGAGGACCTTCTTCGGGTCCAGCCCACCATCCCCATGCCTCATAGGACTTCCAAGAAGGCCTCCAAGAAGGCCTCCAAGAAGTAGTCTTTATCCCCCTCTCCACCCTGGCGCGTTTCGTCTGACGCTCCATCCGTGAGTCGCTGCTCCCGGCCGTCCTCAGTTTCGCTGGGATGCTCTGCTGCCAGGCGCTCAGCTGGCCTCTCGTTTGCGAATGATGCTGCCCCTCCTACGCAACCTGGGAAAGCGGCCGCAGCTGACGACGACTCGATGGAACAGGATCCGCCTACTGCCGGTTATAGAGTTGTTCCCTTGAAACCTGGCCCCCTGCGGCTGTCGAGGTGACCAGCTCTTCACCTGTTTCGTTCCCCCTTTTTTTCTGACTAGCGATGGCTTTGTTACATTGGAATATGAGGTATTCGATCTAATCGGGAGCAATTACAACTGCTCCTCCGCCTGCACTGTCCGCTCGTCCTTAGTCTCCAGGAAACCAAGTTACGCCCAACTGACCGAATTGCTTTTACCCACTATACCTCAGAGCAGTCTGACCTCACCCCTGTGGACAGTATTCCAGCTCATGGTGGGGTCATGTTGCTCGTTCGGGACGATGTCTATTACCATCCTATCCCATTGACCACCCCACTCCAAGCAATAGCTGCCCGTATTACTCTTTCTGCCTTTACTTTCGCCGTTTGTACCGTCTACACTCCATCGTCATCTGCAGTTAGTCAGGCTGACATGATGCACCTGATCGCTCAGCTTCCTCCACCGTTTTTATTGTTTGGTGACTTCAATGCCCATCATCCCCTTTGGGGCTCTCCAGCATCCTGTCAGAGAGGCTCCCTCTTGGCGGATGCCTTCAACCATCTCAATCTTGCCTGCCTCAATACTGGCGCCCCTACTTTCCTCTCGGACTCTACTCATACCTACTCCCACTTGGACCTCTCGATCTGTTCTACCACTATTGCCTGTCGGTTCGAGTGGTATGTCCTTTCTGACACCTATTCGAGCGACCACTTCCCCTGTGTCGTTCGTCTCCTACACCACGCCCCATCCCCACGTCCTTCGAGCTGGAACATACCGAAAGCTGACTGGGGACATTTCCAGACCACGATTTTCTCAGTTGTGACAGTCAGGTCGAATACCTCACGGCTGTTATCATAAATACTGCCGAACGTTCCATTCCTCGTACTACCTCCTCTTCACGTCGCGTTTCCGTCCCCTGGTGGAAAGAGGCTTGTAGAGACGCTATCCGTGCTCGACGACGTGCTTTACGCACCTATCGCCGCCATCCTACGTTGGCGAATTGTATTAGATACAAACGACTCAGAGCGCAATGCTGTAGAGTCATCAAAGACAGCAAAAAACTTGTTAGGCCTCTTTCACCAGCTCCTTTAACAGTTTTACTCCCTCTTCTGCCGTCTGGGTGGCCTGCGCTGGCTGTCGGGCATGAAGGCCCACTCCTCGGTACCTGGCCTGAGTTCAGGTACTGAGGTCCTTGTTGATCCTGTGGATGTCTCCAACGCCTTCGGCCGGTTTTTCGCGGAGGTTTCAAGCTCCGCCCATTACCACCCTGCCTTCCTTCCCAGGAAAGAGGCAGAAGAGGCTCGGCGACCTTCCTTCCACTCGCTGAATCTGGAAACTTACAATGCCCCCTTTACTATGCGGGAACTCGAACGTGCACTTGCACTGTCCTGGTCCTCTGCTCCAGGGCCAGATGCCATTCACGTTCAGATGCTGGCCCACCTTTCTCCGGCAGGCAAAAGCTTCCTTCTTCGTACCTACAATCGCGTCTGGACCGAAGGTCAGGTCCCCATGCGTTGGCGTGACGCCGTCGTTGTTCCTATACCCAAACCCAGGAAGGATAGACACCTTCCTTCTAGTTACCGCCCCATTTCTTATACAAGCTGTGTCTGTAAGGTGATGGAGCGCATGGTTCATGCTCGGTTAGTTTGGATTCTTGAATCTCGATGGCTACTTACCAATGTTCAATGCAGGTTTCGTCGCCACCGCTCCGCTGTTGACCACCTTGTGACCTTGTCGAAATTCATCATGAGCAACTTTTTGCGAAAGTGCCAAACGGTAGCCATGTTCTTCGATTTGGAGAAGGCTTATGATACCTGTTGGAGAGGAGGTATCCTCCGCACTATGCACAGGTGGGATCTACGCGGTCGCCTGCCCCTTTATATTGATTCCTTTTTAACAGACCGAAAGTTTAGGGTACGTGTGGGTTCCGCCTTGTCCGACGTCTTCCTCCAGGAGAACAGAGTGCTTGAGGGCTCTGTCTTGAGCGTAGCCCTTTCTGCCATAGCGATCAATCCAATTATGGATTGCATTCCACCTAATGTCTCAGGCTCTATTTTTGTCGATGACTTCGCGATCTACTGCAGTGCCCAGCGAACATGCCTCCTGGAGCACTGCTTTCAGCGTTGTCTAGACAGCCTATACTCATGGTGTGGCAAATGGCTTCCGGTTATCTGAAGAGAAGACGGTTTGCATAAACTTTTGGCGATATAAAGCGTTCCTTCCGCCATCC
Source organism: Schistocerca piceifrons (assembly GCF_021461385.2). Classification (NCBI taxonomy): domain Eukaryota; kingdom Metazoa; phylum Arthropoda; class Insecta; order Orthoptera; family Acrididae; genus Schistocerca; species Schistocerca piceifrons. The sequence continues at coordinate 489,741,808 of NC_060149.1, read as the reverse complement.
TTACATCTCGGTCCCGTTGTTCTCCCATTTGGACAGGAAACTTTGTTGGTCTCCGCACGTCTCTTATTTCGCTGCCCATTGTACACGTTCCCTTAATGTCCTCAGAGTTCTTAGTGGTTCATCTTGGGGAGCGGATCGCACTGTCCTGCTTCTCTTGTATCAGTCCATTGTCCGACCAAAGCTGGATATGGGAGCCTCGTCTACTCGTCTGCTCAGCCATCCCTTTTACGCCATCTCAACTCCATCCACCATTGGGGGTTACGTCTTGCGACCGGAGCCTTCTACACCAGTCCCGTCGAGAGTCTTTATGCTGAAGCTGCCGAATTACCATTGACCTACTGGCGGGACGTACTGCTTTGTCGGTATGCCTGCCGGCTGTTGTCAATGCCCGACCACCCCTGCTATCAGTCCTTCTTCGCCGATTCTGTCGACAGTCAGTATGGGTTGTATGTGTCTGCCCTGCTGCCCCCTGGAGTCCGCTTTCGTCGCATGCTTCGACAATTGGATTTTGCCCTCCCTCCACTTTCAGAGAGGGTGAGAGCCCGACACCACCGTGGCTCCAGGCTCCGGTTCATTATATCACGACCTCAGCTCGCTCCCGAAGGAGGGTACTCCGGCTGCAGTGTATTGCTCACGGTTTGTCGAACTTTGTGCGCGACTTGCCAGTCACACCTTTATTTACACTGATGGCTCCAAAACTGACGATGGTGTCGGCTGTGCCTTTGTCGTTGGGGCCGGCACCTTTAAATACCGGCTCCTAGACCAGTGTTCCAGCTTTATGGCCGAGCTTTTTGCTCTCCATCAGGCCATTCAGTATGCCCGCTGCCACCGCCATTCATTGTATGTACTCTGCTCTGACTCACTCAGTGCTCTTCAGAGCCTTGGAGCTCCATATCCGGTCCATCCCTTGGTGCAACGGATCCAGCAGTCCCTCCATTCTTCTGCTGCTGATGGCTCTCCTGTCAGCTTTCTGTGGGTTCGCGGCCATGTAGGAGTGCCTGGGAATGAGGCTGCTGATGCTGCAGCCAAGGCTGCAGTCCTCCTGCCTCGGCCAGCCTCCCATTGTGTCCTGTCATCTGACATTAGTGGGGTTGTTTGTAGGAGGCTTGTGTCTTTGTGGTGGGATACTTGGTCACCACTTCAAGGAAACAAGCTCCGGGCAGTAAAACCATTCCCAACTGCTTGGACAACCTCCTCCCGACCATCTCGGCGAGAAGAGGTCCTTCTGACCAGGTTGCGGATTGGGGATTGCCGGTTTAGCCACCGCTACCTGCTCTCCGGTGACCAAGCCCCGCAGTGCCTTTGTGGTCGTGCATTAACAGTGCATCATGTTTTATTGTCGTGTCCCCGTTTCATTACTTTGACTGGCTTGTCCAAAGACATCTAACTCCTGTGGCAGGCACACCCATGAGGGTGGCTGTCCACCTGTCCCCTTGTTGCATCAACTGTATCATGCTGCCTCCTCTCGCGACTGCCGCGTCTACAAAGATGAGAAACGTATACAGGAAATTAGAGCGAAAGAGATGTCGACCTCGGCTGCTCGCAAGTTATTAAATAGCAGAAAACCCACTGTGCTTCTGGCAGGTACATACAGTACCGTTCTCGCTTCTCCTCGGCCTACCAGTGAGATAGCTACACAGACATGTAATCTAACATTTAGCGATTCCGTCGTCAGATCGGCCAGTGCTAAGATCGCCCGATCAACGTCTCCTCTTCCTCCCACCAACCCTAAGGCTCAACCATCATCTGCTACTGCTAAGACGAGGACCCCTAAATCAGATGCTCGGACCTTCAAAAAAGAACCGACACGTGAAGATATCTTGCGTACACAAACTTCACAGCCATCAACTGTTCTTTCGACAAAACGTAATTCTTCAAAGAGGGCTCATAGAAAAGTGTTCTCTATCTCCGCCGAGGCGCGTTTCTTCTCCTGCGCCACCCAGAAGTTGCCGTCCCCGGCCATCTTCAGTTTCGCCAGGCCGCACTGCTTGTAGCCCATCATCTGGCCTTTCACTGGTGGAGGAAGCTGCCCCTCCTGACCGGCTCAGGAAGGTGGCAGACGCAACTGTTGAGTTGATGGACCATGACTCACCACCTACCGATTGCAGCAGCAGTGCTTACTCGAAGCCAGACCCTCAGCGGCCATCGAGGTGACCCTTTCTTGTTTCTTCTTTTTTTCGTTTTCATAATGGCACTTAATGGAATATTCGTGGCATTAGGTCCAACCTAGAGGAACTAAAATTGCTCCTTCGAATGCACTGCCCGCTTGTTGTAGGTCTCTAAGAAACGAAACGATTGTATTGACCTGGCGCACTATATCTCCGTGCATTTTGACCTACCACCTGTGGCAGGTATTCCAGCTCATGGAGGGGTCATGTTGCTGGTTTGGGATGATGTCTACTACGATCCAATCACATTGCACACAGATCTTCAGGCAGTTGCCGTCCGAATTACTCTCCCCACTTCCACATTTTCCATTAGTAATGACACTCCATCGTCTGCCTTTACTAGGGCAGACGTGAGAAAACTGATTGCTCAGCTTCCTACACCATTTTTGTTGGAGACTTTAACGCCCACCATCCCCTTTGGGGCTCTCAAGCATCTTGTCTGAGAGGTTCCCTCTTGGCAGACCTTTTCAACCACATCAATCTAGTCCGCTTAAATACCGGTGCACCTACCTTTCGGACGCAACGCGTATCTAGTCCCACTTGGACTTCTCAATATCCACGATCCAACTTGCATGTCGGTTCGAGTGGTATGCTCTGTCTGACACATACTCGAGCGACCATATCCCCTGCGTAATCCATCTCCTGCAACACAACCCTTCTCAACGTTCCACGAGCTGGAACCTCTCCAAAGCCGACTGAAGGCTTTTCAGCTCCCTGGCGACCTTCCATGATCAATACTTCTCCAGCTGCGATAGTCAGGTAGCATACCGCACGGACGTTATTTTCACTGCTGCTGAATATTCCATCCCTCGTACGCCCTCTTCTCCACGTCGAGCCCCAGTCCCCTGGTGGACTACAGCATGCAGCGACGCTATTCGTGCTCGGCGACGTGCTTCACGCGCCTTCCAACGCCACCCTACGATGGCGAACTATATTTTACAAACGACTCTGTGGACAATGTCGTCGTATTATCAAAGAAAGCAAAAAGGCTTGCTGGGTGGCGTTCACCAGCTCATTCAACAGTTTTACTCCGCCTTTGGTAGTCTGGGGAGGCCTGCGCCAGCTATCTGGCACCAAGGTCCACTCCCCGATTTCTGACCTGACTGTCGCGAATGAAGTCCTTGTGGATCCTGATGTCTCAAATGCCTTCGGCCGCTTTTTCGCGGAAGTTTCACTAACGGTTTCAGTTTCCCTGGTGAGAAAAGGGTCTGTATGAACTTCCGGCGTTAAAGTTTCATCCACCATCCTTACATCTCGGTCCTGTTGCTCTCCCAATCGTGGAGACAAAATTTTTATGTCTTACATTTCACAGGAAACTTAGCTGGTCTCCACATGTCTTACTTGGCTGCTCGTTGTACCTGTTCCCTAAATGTCCATGTTCTTAGCTGTATGTCATGGGGAGCAGATCGAATCGCCCTGCTTCCCTTATATCGTTCCATTGTCTGATCAAAGCGGGATTATGGGAGCTTTGTCTAGTCTTCTGCCCGACCGACCGTCTTACGCCGTCTAAACTTTATCTACCACAGGGGTTACGTCTGACGACGGGAGCATTCTAAGCCAGCCCTGTTGAGTATGTATACCGAAGCTGTCCAATTACTGCTAAACTACCGGCGCGATATGTTGCTTTGTCGGTACGCCTGCCGACTGAAGTCATTGCCCGACCATCTGTCATATTTCTCCTTCTTTGACGACTCTCTCGACCGCCAATACTGGCTGTATGTCTCTGCCCTGTTACCTCCTGGAGTTCGGTTTCGTCGCCTGCTTCAGCAACTTGATTTTACCCTCCCTACCACTTTTCGAGTGGGTGAGAGCCAGACGCCACCTTGGGTCCAGGTTCGCGTTCGCCATGAACTCAGCTCGCTCCCAAAGGAGAGGACAGCGGATTCGATATCCCGCTCGAGGTTTGTCGAACTTCGTTCGAGGCTCACTAATAACGAATTTATTTACACACATGGCTCAGACTGCTGCTGGCGTCGGATGTGCCTTTGTCGTTGGGAATGATACCTTTCAATACCGGCCACTTGACCAATGTTCAAGCTTTACAGCTGAGCTTTCTGCTCTCTATCAGACTGTTCACAAAATCCGCCACCATCGACGTTCTCCCTATGCCATCTGCTCTGATTCTTTGAGCGCCATTCAGTCTGAGACCCATATTCGGACAAACCTCTCGTGCAACGAATTTAATGGTCCCTTCAGTCGCTAGCTGATACCAGTGCTCATGTCTTTTCTTTTATTCCTGGCAGCGTTGGTGTGTCTGGGAACGAAGCTGCTGATGCTGCGGCCAAGGCTGCTGTCCTCCTGCCTCGGACAGCTGCCTTTTGTGTCCCATCAACTGATGTTTGTGGGGTTCTTTGTTGGTGCGTTTCATCATAATGGCATGAAAATAAGCTTATAGACAGCAAACCGATCCCGACGGCTTGGGCGACCTCCTCACGTCCTTCCCGGCGAGAGGTGGTCATTTTGGCCAGGTTGTGGATTGCGCACTGCCGATTTAGCCACCGCTACCCGTTGTTCGGTGACCCTGCCCTGCAGTGCCCCTGTGGTCACCCATTGACGTTGCGCAGTTTTATTGTCCTGTCCCCATTGTATTAACTCTCGTGTTGTCCTGTGTCTGCTGTCTACCTTACAGGAACTGTCAGCTGATGACGCTCGAGCAGCTGCTCGTACCCTTAGTTTTATTACATTAACGAACTTGTCCAGAGATCTTATTTTATCTGCTTCTTTGTAAGTCCTCTCTGGTGTTGCCCCTTGCGTTTTTCTACGCTATTAGTGCACTAACGTTTGTGACTGGGCGCTAATGACCTTAGTAGTTGAGCGCCCTAAACAAAACAAAACCCCCCCAGGGGGTCCACAACTCTTTTGTGGATACGTGCGTGGCGAGCACGGGGCCCCGAGCCATTGCAGCCTTCTTTCTCTCCTGGGCTGCATTTCCTTTCCCTTCCCCTCCTTTCCCTTCCATACCCCTTTCCCCTCGCCCTCTCCTCTCCCTCTATTGGTGTCTTTGCTTATGTTGGCCCCCGCTATCCTCCTGGTTCTGTTGGTTTTACACTCCGGCTTTGTTGCGTAATCATCTCCTCCTTTTGGCATTCCTTGGTCCCCCTCTGGGGTTTGACCTCCATTCCAAAATTTCTCTTCCGTAGTGTGAGCCATTTGGGGAAGAGCACCTTACCTAGTGTCTCCGACGTGTGCCCTCCTAGTACATTCCACCTTTTCTTTTACGTCGTTGTCTGATGCTAGGGTGCATAGCCAGCACGGTAGCCAGCCCGTGTGGTGGGGTCGCTATGTACCCTTTTGGTTGAGCCCACTGAACACACAGGGATCACACTTTTGATACCTGAGCTGTGACCTCCTCATGCATGCCTTGGAGTGGTTGCTCGTCATCCTGGAGCATCGGAACTCCCGGCAATGGCCGCCGTGCCAGACGGCCCTTGCTGTGGCTGGGTGGCGCCCGTGAGGAGAGCCCCTGATCGGAGTGGGTGGTATCAGGGCGGACGCTATGCAGATGAAACGCATACGGGTCCAAAACTCTGGCCGCTCTTCTGCGGCCGTCTCTCTGCGTGGTACTGATTCCCCAAGTGCTGCTTCTCTTGCCCCTTCGGCCTTCCCTTCCATGGCTACCCCCTGGGAGGAGGGTCAGGCCCGTCGTCTAGGGGCAAAACCTTTCCCCCGTTATCTAGTTTGCACCAGGACTGATGGAGATCCTTTCACCAGTGTCAAACCTTTATTCTTTGTGGAACACATTGAAGAAAAGTTCGGCGAAGTGGACTCCCTGAGCAAGATGCGGTCAGGTTCGTTGCTGATAAAAACTGCTTCGGCTGCCCAATCTGCGGCCCTTCGTGCCTGTACCCATCTTGGCACAATACCCGTGTCCATTACCCCTCACCAGTCTCTAAATATGGTACAAGGTGTGATTTTTCACAGACCTCATCCTTCAAACTGATGAGGAACTTCGGGACAATCTCGGACGGCGGGGTGTTCACTTTGTTCGGCGTGTTCAGAAGGGTCCTAAAGATAATCGTATTGATACTGGTGCCTTTATCCTGGCCTTTGAAGGGGATACCCTTCCTGAGAAAGTTAAGATTATGGTCTATCGCAGTGATGTGAAGCCGTACATCCCACCTCCTATGCGGTGTTTTAAGTGCTTGCGTTTTGGCCACATGTCTTCTCGCTGTTCCCAGGACCCTCTCTGTGGTGACTGTGGACGTCCACTCCATGAGGGGAGTCCCTGTGTTCCCCCTCCTGTATGTGTAAATTGTCATGGTAGTCATTCTCCACGTTCAGCAGATTGCCCAGTCTATAAGAAAGAAAAAAGATACAGGAGTATAAGTCCCTTGATCGTTTAAGCTACACAGAGGCCCGTAAGAAATATGCACGATTGCACCCTGTGTCCATGACATCTAGTTACGCCTTGGTTACATCTTCATCCCTTCCTCCCCCTTCCTCCCCCTTCCTTACCCCCATCCCGGACCCCTCTCCTTCCCCCCTCCCCTGCGGCTCCCACACCTTCTCCTCTGGGCGCTGCTCCCCCTCCCCAGCCGGAGAAGTGTCCCACTCCTTCGGCGTCTGCCGGTCAAGGGCGCCTCTCCCGGGATGCCCCTTCCCGGCACCTTCCAGGTCAAAGGTCTGCTGCAGCGCGGCGACCGCGAGAGCCGCGGTCTATCGGCCCCCAGGTCGCCCGGTCTCTTTCTGTTCCTGATCTTGCTGCAGCTGGCTCCATTATGCCACACAGCCCTCCTCGATCTCAGCCTGAAAAGAAGAAGAAACATAAGTCCCGGGACAAAGAGCCTCTGGTGTCACCGGAGGTCCCTTCCCCGGCTTCACAACCGGATTCTGACCTGTCGTTTATGGATGTCGCCCCCTCCTTGTCGGTGACGGGTGGGGACCCGGCGGTATGACTGGATTTAGCGTGTTCAGCCCTCATTTAAACCATCGTTCTGTGGTTCTCCAATGGAATTGTAATGGCTACTATCGTCACCTTCCGGAATTGACATCCCTTCTTTCGTCCTACTCAGCAGCTTGTGTGGTTCTCCAGGAATCTCATTTTACTGATGCTCACTCACCGACCCTCCGTGGGTTCCGTGTTTTCTGTCGAAATCGGGTAGGACCCTTGCGGGCTTCTGGTGGCGTTTGTACGTTGGTCCGTACAGACATTGCTAGCACGTGGATTCCTCTCCAAACTACATTGGAAGCAGTTGCTGTTAGGGTCCACTTAGACTCTGCAGTCACAGTATGCAATCTTTATCTCCCTCCTGACAGGACTCTTACACCTGCTGCCTTAACCACCCTTCTTCAGCAACTTCCTCCTCCCTTCCTCCTCCTTGGGGATTTTAATGCTCATCATCCTTTGTGGGGCAGTGCCTTTCCATCTAGACGAGGTCTTCTTATCGACCAATTTATTGCAGACCACGACCTGTGCCTTCTTAATGATGGCTCCCCTACTCATTTCAGTGCTGGTCATGGTACCTTTTCTGCCATTGATCTTTCTCTTCTCCCTCTCTCCTCCCTTCATTACACTGGTCGCCACACGACGACCTTTGTGATAGTGACCATTTCCCGTTGATTATCACGCTCCCTTCCCGCTCCCCGATGGAGAGGTTACCTCGTTGGTCTTTCCACCGCGCCGATTGGCCTCTATATACTGCACAGGTCGAGTTTTCTCCCTCTTTGTCGGGTTGTATTGATGACGTCCTACGTGACGTGTCTGACGCGATTGTTCGCGCTGCTAACCTTGCTGTCCCGCGCTCATCTGGACAATTTCGTCGTCGGCAAGTCCCGTGGTGGAGTACGGCCATTGCCATTGCCATCCGTGATCGCCGTCGAGCTTTGCAACACTTTAAGAGGCACCCATCTGTAGCCAGCCTTTCTACCTTTAAGCGCCTTCGCGCCAAAGCCCGTTATTTAATCAAACAGAGCAAGCGGATATGTTGGGAACGATTCGTTTCTTCCCTTGGTTCCACTGTCCCTCTGTCACGGGTATGGGCTACACTTCGCTCTCTCCAAGGTTGCCATCGGCAGTCCACCCTCCCAGGCCTTCACCTCCCAGATGGCATTTGTACGGACCCATTAGTTCTTGCAGAACATCTTGCGACCCATTTTGCAGTGGCATCAGCGTCGGCCTCCTATCCAGCTGCTTTCCTTCATCAAAAACAGCAGGCTGAAGCTGTCACCTTATGTTTCACCACTTGTGAGTCAGAATCTTACAACGAACCTTTCACTGAATGGGAATTTCTTTCTGCTCTATCTGCTTCTCATGATACGGCTCCTGGCCCAGATTCCATTCATAACCAGCTGCTTCAACATCTCAGTGCTCCACAACGGCACCATCTTCTTCGGGTGTTTAACCGTATCTGGCTCCAGGGTGACTTCCCTTCTCAGTGGAGGGATAGCATTGTGGTTCCTGTCCTTAAGCCTGGTCAGAACCCCCTATCTGTTGACAGCTATCGGCCAATTAGTTTGACCAATGTTGGTTGTAAGTTACTTGAACGGCTGGTAGCCCGTCGGCTCACTTGGGTCCTCGAATCTCGGGATCTATTGTCCCCTTACCAGTGTGGCTTTCGAGAGGGACGATCTCCAATCGATCATTTGCTTCGCTTGGAATCCGCAGTTCGGCAGGCTTTTTCCCAGCGCCGCCATTTGGTTGCAGTGTTTTTTGACCTTCGCAAGGCCTATGACACGGCCTGGCGCCATCACATCTTACTAACCCTTCATCAGTGGGGTCTTCGGGGCCCACTCCCGATTTTTATCTGCCGGTTCCTGTTCCATCGGTCATTCAGAGTTCGAGTTGGTACTGTTTTTAGTTCTCCACGGACCCAGGAGACGGGCATCCCACAGGGTTCTGTCTTGAGTGTCCTTCTTTTCCTCATTGCTATCGATGGACTTGTGGCCTCTGTCGGTCCCTTGGTCGCCCCTGCCCTGTATGTGGATGATTTCTGCATTTGGGTTAGTTCCTCCTCGATGCCATCTGCAGAACGGCAGCTCCAGGTGGCTATGCGGCGTGCCTCTGCATGGAGCCTCTCACACGGGTTTCAATTCTCTCCTTTAAAATCGCGGGTGGTCCACTTCTGTCGCCGTACTACGGTCCACCCTAATCCAGAGTTCTATCTCGATGCACAATTGCCTGGGGTCCCACAGTTTCGTTTCCTGGGTCTTCTTTTCGACAACAATCTCACTTGTCTGCACCATATCAGACTCCTGAAGGTAGGATGTTTCCGTAAACTCAATGTCCTTCGCTTCCTTCCCCACTCCTCTTGGGGTGTGGACCGTTCCCCCCTTTTCCGTCATTATCGTGCTCTAGTTCTGTCTCGCTTGGACTATGGTTGTCAAGTTTATGGTTCAGCTGCTCCTTCCACACTGCACGTGCTGGATCCAGTCCACCATCATGGTATCTGTTAGGCCACTGGTGCCCTCCATACTAGTCCTGTTGATAGCCTCCTGGTTGAAGCTGGGATCCCCCCCCCCCCTTTCCGTTCGGCGGTCCCAGCTTCTGGTGTCTTATGCACTCCCTATCCGTTCCTCTCCCACTCATCCTTCCTATTCTATCCTGTTCCCAGACCATGGACGTCGCCCACCAGACTCCCGCCCACGGGCGGTTTTACCGGTTGGGCTCCACCTTGCATCTCTTTGCCGTGATTTCCAGCTTCCTTCTTTGTCCTACCTTCCTCGCTTCCTCCCCTCCACACACCCCCCCCCCCCCTTGGTTATTTCCTCGGCCTCGAATTCGGATGGATGTCCGACGCGATCCGAAAGATTCCATCCCCCCCCCGGTGGTGTTCCGTTCCTTTTTCCGCCTCTAAATCTGCTGATCGTGTTGGGTATGCCTTCACGTCCTCTGTTGGAATGGAAAGTCATCTGCTGCCACCTACATGTGGGGTGTTTACTGCGGAATTGATGGCAATTCGCCAGGCCCTTACCTTTATTAAACAGTCCCAACACAACCGCATTTTGTTATGCACGGACTCGATGAGTGGCCTTCTTGCTATTGACCGGTGTTTTTCGCGCCATCCCTTGGTCTCTGCCATCCATGACCATCTCGCTGATATTCACCGTGTTGCTTGTTCCATTGACTTCCTTTGGGTCCCCGGCCATGTGGGTATCCTGGGTAATGAGCTCGCTGATAGTTTGGCTGGGGGAGCAGTTACTTACCCCGTTTTCTGTAGCCCCTCCTGCAGCGGATTTACGGCTTCACATCAAATCCCACTTCGCACAGCCATGGGCCAATTCTTGGGAGGCTACTCCACTGTCTAATAAACTTCGTGCAATTAAGGTGACACCAGGCCCGTGGCGTTCTTCCTTTCACGTCTCCCGAAAGGACTCGACCACACTGTGTCGTCTCCGCAATGGCCATACTCGGTTGACCCATGGTTTTCTTTTGCGTGATGAGCCATCCCCACTATGTGGTTGTGGAGCCTTCCAGTCGGTAGCCCACATTTTGGCTGAATGCCCCCTTCTTTTGGCTCTGCGTGCTAAGTACAGGCTCCCCCACACTTTACCTTTGACGTTGGCTGACGATTCCCGGATGGTCTCTCTGGTTCTCGGTTTTCTCCGGGAAAGTGGTTTTTATTCTCAGTTTGAAGGTTTTTAATCTCTCTGGTGTTGGGGCAGGGCAATGAGTGTTTGGGTGTCTCCCACTGTAAGCAGTGTTTGGAGATTCCTGATTCACCTCCCTGACCGAAATCCTCTTTTCTTTTCCTTTCTGTTTTTACCTTTTTTTAAGGCTTGGTTAGTCTTCCTATTCCCATACGTACTTTCTACATTATAGCAGTTGTACCTTTTAAGTCACAGGTGGTCTTGCCTATGCTGCTTCCGCATAGTGTTGGGTTCGTTCTCTTGCCAACTTCCCTCATTTTGTTTTTTACCAATGACTACATGACTGCCTTTTTAAGTTTTTTCTCTTCTTCCGTTTTTTTTGTTCTGACTTTGCTGAGTTGTCCCATTAGCGGAATGGCGCACATTTGAAACAAGGGACTGATGACCTTGCTGTTTGGTCCCTTAAACCTCAAACAACAAAATTTTTAGGTCCTACATTTTACAGGAGACTTTGCTGGTCTCCACATGTCTTACTTGGCTGCTTGTTGTACCTGTTCCCTAAATGTCAGTGTTCTCAGCGGTACGTCATGAGGAGCAGATCGAATGGTCCTGCTACGCTTATATCGTTGCATTGTCTGATCAAAGCTGGATTATGGGAGTTTTGCCTAGTCTTCTGCTCGGCCGTCCATCTTACGCAGTCTACACTCTATCCACCATCGCGAGGGTTATGTCTGGCGACTGGAGCATTCTACACCAGCCCTGTTGAGTATGTATGCCGAAGCTGCCGAATTACTGCTAAACTACCGGCGCGGTACGTTGCTTTGTCGGTACGCCTGCCGACTGAAGTCGTTGCCCGACCATCTGTCATATTTCTCCTTCTTTGCCGACTCTCGCGACCGCCAATACGGGCTGTATGTCTCTGCCCTGTTACCTCCTGGAGTTCGCTTTCGTCGCCTGCTTCAGCAACTTGATTTTACCCTCTCTACCACTTTTCGTGTGGGTGAGAGCCCAACGCCACCTTGGCTCCAGGTTCAGGTTCGCGTTCACCTTGAACTATGCTAGCTCCCAAAGGAGAGGACCACGGATTCGTTACACCACTAGAGGTTTGTCGAACTTCCTTCGAGGCTCGGTAATTGATTTATTTACACATATGGCTCAGACTGCTACTGGCGTCGGATGTGCCTTTGTCGTTGGGGATGATACTCTCAATACCCGCTCCTTGACCAGTGTTCAAGCTTTACAGCTGAGCTTTCTGCTCTCTATCAGGCTGTTCACTATATCCGCCGCCATCGACGTTCTCCCTATGCCATCGTGTGTGTGTGTGTGTGTGTGTGTGTGTGTGTGTGTGTGTGTGTGTGTGTGTGTTTTCCTAGCCACGTTGGGCGTGAATACGAACGAAGCTGTTGATGCTGCGGCCAAGGCTCATGTCGTCCTGCCTTGGACAGCTTCCTTTTGTGTCCCATCAACTGATGTTAGTGGGGTTCTTCGTTGGCACGTTTCATCATTGTGGCACGAGGCTTGGTCCTCTCCATGAAAATAAGCTTAGGGCCATCAAACCGATCCCAACGGCTTGGACGACCTCCTCACTCCCTTCCTGGCGAGAGGTGGTCATTTTGGCCAGGTTGCAGATTGGGCATAGCCGATTTAGCCACCGTTACCTGTTGTCCAGTGACCACGCCCTGCAGTGCCCCTGTGGTCATCCATTGACGGTGCGCCATATTTTATTGTCCTGTCCCCATTCTATTGACTCGTGTTGTCCTGTCTCTGCCGTCTACCTTATAGGAACTTTTAGCTGATGACGCTCGAGCAGCTGCTCGGATCCTTAGTTTTAGTACATTGACGGACTTTTCCCAAAGATCTTTTATCTGTGTCTTTGTAATTACTTTCTGGTGTTGCCCCCTTGCGTTGTTCTACGCTACTAGTGCATTAACGTTTGTGACTGGGCGCTAATGACCTTAGTAGTTGAGCGCCCTAAACCACAAAAAATATTGGATAGAGACTGCTCAGGCAATAAATCGGTGGCAGCAGGTGACTCTTGTTGCGTAAGCTACCTCATTGAATGTTCCATGCCTTAGCAGTCTCACAATGTGATCCTCCACTGGAATTGGGGCGGTTTTTTCCACCGCCTGGCTGAGCTGCGGCAACTGTCAAGCTTTATACCTGCTATATGCATTGCCCTCCAGGAAACGTGGTTCCCAGCAGTGTGGACCCTGCCCTCCGCAGCTATGAGATATTACAGGAACTGTAGCGACTGTAATAGTGTCAGGTGGAGTTTGCGTTAGTCCTAAACTTGGTCTGTAGTGAACATGTGCCCATTCATACCCATTTTGAAGCAGTGACTGTCAGAATAAGCACGACACAGTTAATAACTGTCTGCAATGCATATCTTCATCCAGATGGTGCAGTACTCCTGAATGTATTAGCTGCACTGATCGATAAAATCTCCCAGCATTAGGAAAGGTTTAGGCAGTTTAATGCCCATAACCCCTTGTGGGGTGGTACCATGCTTACTGGCTAAGGCAGAGCTGTCGAAACTTTACTGGGGGCGTGGCACTATCCCGCCATCTTGAATATCGGTATTTTGGGCCAGAAAACGTCTAGTGGTTGGGTGACGTCACGGCTGCAGTTGTGGGTGGCGCCACCCATTGGTTGTCCCAATACTACTGAGGACGCTCAGACTGGTGTCAGGTATACCTTCATTGGCACAGACGATTTTCGGTATTGGGTCTCTGGAACACTGCTCAGTATTTACATGGGGCTCTTTGCTGTGTCAGGCCACGCATTTCATTTGATGACACAGGCTTTCCAGTTATTTGCTCCAACACTCGGCCCTTCAGAGCCTCTGTGCTGCACACAATCAATCCCTTAATGTAACATGTCCAAGAAAGCTTGCACTTGTTTACTCTTGATGTTTGTAGGTCCCTGTCCACTTCAATCAGATGGCAAACAAAGCTGCTGATGCTACTGCCAAGGCTGCAGTCCTATCTTGGCCTACTGGTTCCTCTATTCCTTCTAGTCTGTGTGTTGCCATCTTCAGCAGGTGGTGTCACTCCATCACCAGTGGTCTTCCCTTCACAGGGGCAAGCTCTGAGCAATTAAACACCTCCCAGTGGCTTGACTGACCACCTCTCAGCTCTCATGCTTCCTAAACATTTTAGCTAGGTTGCATATTGGCCACTGCCGTTTTAGCCATCGCCATTTGTGATCCCCACAATTATGTGCTCACCGTCATCAACCTTTGACAGTTCAGTGTACTGATTGAATGCCCTTTTTTAACCATTTGAGTTGTAATTTGTTTGCTGTCTGAATTATTGGCCGTTTTAGTGAACGACGCATGGTCTGTTGACTGCGTTTTACTTTTTATGCGACATACAGCAGTTTTTGCGCCCTAGAAGTCTTTTTTGGCCCTCCAGGTCTCGCTGGGATTCCAGAGAACGAACATGCTGTCTTTGCCATGTTGGCTACCATCACGCAGATTTTTGGAGAAGGGTATACTGGAATTAAACATTCAATCGACTCTTTCTTAGAGGCTTGTAAAGCAAAATTGGTATACCCTGGTTTCTCTTAATAATAAAAGCACTAAATGGAACCTGACAATGTGCATGCAACA